>NC_066585.1:246626574-246748323 GCF_024323335.1 Lathyrus oleraceus
CAAAACATGCTTGGTGATCAAGAATCACTCTCAACAAGATAACCCACCCACAGGGAAGGAGGCAAGGTGCACAATGATCCTTGAGGCAATGATATGATTGATATGATGCCATGAGGGATCTTAGGGACAAAATTGGGGTCTTAACATACCAGTACAATGCTACAATGATAATAATGGTCAAGAGGTCCCGTTACCTACGACTAGTTCAGTAGTGAGCATTGTTGATGTTATGAAGGTGACCCGCAGTGGTCGAGTGTTTGGGTCGGTGTTCCCAAAAAAGCAAAGAAGAAACGATTATTGTAAGAAGAGGAGGTTCCTAATGTAGATCCGGTTGGTTGTTCAAAATAAGTCTGATGAATCCAGCAATTGAAAGCCAATGATGATGATGAGGTACTCCGATTGATAAAGAAGCGAGTTTAATGTGGTTGAGTTGTTGCTCCGCTCCAGACCCCCTCAAAATCTCAGTGTTGTCTCTGCTGATGAATCAGAAATTCACAGAGAAGCACTACAGAGAGTTCTTAAACAATCATACGTAGAGCATGATGTTACTGTGGATCAGTTTGATCACATTGTGGCTAACATCACTTCATGCAATAATCTGAGCTTCTGCGATGAAGAACTCCCTGAGGAGGGAAGAAATCATAACGGCTTTGCATATTTCAATGAACTGTAAGGAAGATGCTTTTCAAACGTGCTTGTTGACACCGGGTCGTCGCTGAATGTGCTTCCGAAGTCAACTTTGTCAAAGTTATCTTACCAAGGAGCGCCTATGAGGTATAGCGGTGTAATTATCAAAGCCTTTGATGGTTCGTGCAAGATGGTAATTAGTGAAGTGGACCTTCCAGTCAAGATAGGTCCGAGTGATTTTCAGATTACTTTTCAAGTATGGATATCCACCTGGCCTACAACTGTCTATTTGGAAGGCCATGGATTCACAAGGCACGGGCTGTTACCTCCACTCTGCATCAGAAACTTAAATTTGTCAAGAATGGCAAGCTAGTGATTGTTGTGGAGAGAAGGCGTTGTTGATTAGCCACCTGTCATCTTTCTCGTATGTTGAAGCTGAGGATGAGGTTGGAACTCTGTTCCGAGCCTTATCTATTGCTGCTGAGAAGAGAGTTGGGGCACCTATGTCCTCGTTGAAAGATGCTCAAAAGATTGTCGAAGAAGGCGATGTTGATTAGTGGGGGCACATGGTAGAGGTCTCCGACAACAAGGGCAGAACCGGTTTGGGGTTCCAGAAAGGCTCATCAATTGCAAGATCTGGAGGTATGCAACTCAGTTTCCGTAGCGGAGGGTTCATTCATGGCAATGAACAACACTTAGTTGTTGTGCTAGAGGATGACGAAGAGGAAAACTGCACCAACTTTGTAACGCATGGAAAGACATGCAACAAATTGGACTGCTGTTGATATTCCTGTTATTTTGCATCAATCTAAGTAATTGCTTTGATATTTAAAAATCCTTCTCATATGCCTAAGGGAGAAGTGAACATTGTTTGGGCATTTTAAATTGATCATTAATAAAATTAATTATATTCATCCACATCTTTGATGTTCATTTTATCTTTTGCTTTATTCTAAAAATGGTAATCACAAAAAACATAAATAAACAATATAATTGTCCATATACATAATATTTGGTCACAAATTCACTTCTCTAAAATCAAAATATCAAATCATTATGCAGGTTGGTTTCTAACCCCATTGAATACAATGATCCTTCTCCTTCTCCAAATTTTGAATTCCCTGTGTTTGAGGCCGAGGAGGAAAGTGATGTAGAAGTGAGTGATGAATTATCTCGTCTTCTTGATCAAGATGAAAAGATTATTCAGCCGTTTAAAGAACAGATTGAGTTAGTCAACTTGGGTTCTATAGATGATGTGAAGGAAGTCAAGATTGGGTCTCGATTGTGTCCAGATGTCAAGAAGGGGTTGATTGATCTTCTTCGAGAATATTCAGATGTGTTTGCTTGGTCCTATCAAGACATGCCTGGGTTGGATTCTGAGATTGTGGAGCATAGACTGTTGTTGAAGCCAGAATGCCCGCCAGTCAAGCAGAAGTTGAGAAGAACGCATCCTGATATGGCTGTGAAGATCAAAGAAGAAGTGCAGAAGCAAATTGATGTCGGTTTCCTTGTGACTACTGAGTATCCACAATGGGTGGCCAATATTATGCCTGTATCGAAGAAAGATGGAAAAGTCCGCATGTGTGTTGAGTATAGAGATTTGAATAGAGCCAATCCGAAGATGATTTCCCTCTGCCACACATTGATATGTTGATAGAGAATACTGCTAAATTCAAAGTCTTTTCATTTATGGATGGATTTTCCGAATATAATAGTATCAAGATGGCCCCCGAAGATATGAAGAAGACCACATTCATTACACCCTGGGGAGTATTCTGTTATAGAGTGATGCCTTTCGGTTTAAAGAATGCTGGTACGACTTACCAGAGAGCAATGACTACTCTTTTTCATGATATGATGCATAAAGAGATTGAAATATATGTCGATGACATGATTGCTAAATCAATTGATGAAGAGGAACATGTTGAGCATTTGTTGAAGCTATTACATCGTTTGAGGAAGTATAAACTCCGCTTGAATCCCAATAAGTGTACTTTTGGTGTTCGTTCGGGTAAGTTATTGGGCTTTATTGTCAGTGAGAAGGGTATTGAAGTTGATCCTGCCATGGTCAAAGCAATACAAGAGATGTCTGCGCCCAAAACTGAGAAGCAAGTCAGAGGCTTTCTCGGCCGCTTGAATTATATTTCCAGATTCATTTCCCACATGACTGCCACATGTGCACCTATATTCAAGCTTCTTCTGAAAGATCAGTCTTGTGATTGGACCGAAGATTGCCAGAAAGCTTTTGACAGTATTAAAGAATATTTGCTTGAACCTCCGATTTTGTCTCCCCTTGTTGAAGGAAGACCGTTGATCATGTATTTGATTGTGCTTGAAGATAGTATGGGTTGTGTTCTTGGTCGGCAAGATGAGACTGGAAAGAAAGAATTTGCAATTTACTACCTCAGTAAGAAGTTCACCGACTGTGAGACTCGGTATTCTATGCTAGAGAAAACTTGTTGCGCATTGGCTTGGGCTGCTAAGCGTTTACGTCAATATATGTTGAAGCATACACTTGGTTGATATCCAAAATGGATCCAATCAAGTATATATTTGAGAAGCCTGCTTTAACTGGGAGGATTGCCTATTGGCAGATGTTGTTGTCAGAGTATTATATCGAATACCGATCTCAGAAAGCGATCAAAGGTAGTATCTTGGCTGACCATTTGGCTCACCAACCAATTGAAGATTACCAGTCAGTACAATACGACTTTCCTGATGAAGATATTTTGTACTTGAAAATGAAAGATTATGATGAACCATTGCTTGAAGAAGGGCTAGAACCTGGTTCCCGTTGGGGCATGGTATTTGATGGAGATGTTAATCAATATGGAAATGGCATTGGGGCAGTGATTATTACTCCTCAAGGCACACATCTACCATTTATAACTAGATTTACTTTCAAGTGTACAAACAATATGGCAGAATATGAAGCTTGCATTATGGGGCTTGAAGAGGTCATGAATCTCAGAATCAAGTATTTGGATGTCTTCGGTGATTCGACTTTGGTTGTGAATCAGATCAAAGCAGAGTGGGAGACAAATCAACCCGGTTTGATACCATAGAGATTATGTGAGGAGGATTTCAATTTTCTTTATAAAGGTTGAATTTCATCATATCCCTCGAGATAAAAACCGGATGGCAGATGCTCTTGCAATGTTGGAATCAATGATTATAGTGAAGTATTGGAATGAAGTTCCCAATTTGTCGGTGATGCGTCTTGATATGCCATCTCATGTGTTTGCTGTTGAAGAGATTAAAGACGAGAAGCCGTGGTACTATGACATAAAATGTTTCCTCCAAAGTCAAGTTTACCCGCCTGGGGCATCTTTGAAAGATAAGAAGACTTTGAGAAGATTAGTCGGAAATTTCTACTTGAATGGTGATATACTGTACAAAAGAAACTTCGACATGGTTTTGCTCAGATGCGTGGATAGACACGAAGTAGACTTGTTGATGACTGAAGTGCATGAAGGTTCCTTTGGTACTCATTCCAACGGACATGCAATGGCGAAGAAGATGTTGCGAGCATGTTACTATTGGCTGACAATGGAATCTGAATGTTGCAAATTTGTGAAGAAGTGCCACAAATGTCAAATTTATGCTGATAAGATTCATGTTCCTCCCACACTATTGAATGTTATCTCTTCCCCATGGCCCTTCTCCATGTGGAGAATTGATATGATTGGGATGATTGAGCCTAAAGCTTCGAATGGACATTGTTTCATTTTAGTGGAAATTGACTACTTCACAAAATGGGTTGAAGCGGCATCGTATGCAAATGTGACCAAGAAATTTGTTGTAAGGTTTATCAAGAATCAGATTATATGCCGGTATGGTGCGCCAAGTAAGATCATTACTGACAATGGATCAAACTTGAATAAAAATATGGTGGAAGCTCTTTACAAAGACTTCAAGATTGCACATCATAATTCTTCTCCCTACAGACCTAAGATGAATGGGGTTGTTGAAGCTGCGAATAAGAACATTAAGAAGATTATCCAGAAGATGGTTGTCACATATAAGGATTGGAATGAGATACTCCCTTTTGCTTTGCATGGGTATCGTACATCCATCCGCATTTCAACAGGGGCAACCCATTTCTCTCTTGTTTATGGTATGGAAGCAGTGCTCCTCGTAGAGGTTGAGATTCCTTCATTACGTGTGCTCATGGAAGCCAAGTTGACTGAGGCTGAATGGTGTCAGACCAGGTTTGATCAGCTGAATTTGATTGAAGAGAATAGGTTAACTGCCATGTGTCATGGTCAGTTATATCAACAGAGAATGAAGAAAGCTTTCGACAAGAAGGTCAGACCTCGAGTGTTCAGAGAAGGTGACCTTGTGCTCAAAAATATTTTGACGTTCAAGCCAGATTCCAGAGGAAAATGGACTCCTAATTATGAAGGCCCATATGTTGTTAAGAGAGCCTTTTCAGGTGGTGCATTGATTCTTACAATTATGGATGGTGAAGAGTTCACTCGTCCTGTGAACGCAGATGCAGTCAGGAAATACTTCGCCTAAAAAGAATAAAAAAACAGCTCGCTAAGTTGAAAACCCGAAAGGGCGGCTTAGGCAAAAATGAGCGTCACGGTGGATTGAAAACCCGAAAGGGCGATCCAGGAAAAAATTAGAGACATAAAACAGAAAGAATTTCCCGATAAGTTGAGTACCCCACCTTTGGTCCACTTATGCAAAAATTAGGGATTATGGCAAGCAACTGCGTTTTGCTGATCTTTCAGATTTTAAAGGTTTGTTTGAGCACAAGGGTTGACATCAGTTCATCCCCAGCAGCGGTCAAAAGTACAACGGATATCAAAAGATGATAAAAGGATTAAGGATCATTTGTATTCAATGTAACCCTTTTCCATGTAAATTACCACTTTCAACTTTGTAAAAATCTATGGAGTCTTGTCATTTACAGAATACCATTCCATTAAATAAAGTTAAGCTTCTATCCAATTATTTCTACTCTTATTTACTTCAACCAATAGTTTTAAATTTTATTATGATCACTTTGAAATTAAATTTTTAAATCTAAATCAAGTTTTTTCTTAAATATATAAAAGCAAGAATTTTTTTCAAAGCAAGTAAAAGGAATATCAACAACATTTCAATGGATAGCAAGTCCTTAAGTGTGAAACATCAGAGGTTCCCCAAGCAGTTAATCCTTCGGGTATCCCTAGACGTTTGTGTTGATTCAGTTCCTCAGTGGAGTGTTTGATTCTCAGTGGAATTTTTTCCTCGTCCCCAGCTGATTTGGTTGATTCAGATACCCTGCGGTGTGTTGTTTTCCCTGACAGAGTTTCTGCCTTCCCCGGCGAAGTTCGTATTCCCTCAGCAGGGTTGATCTTCAGAGATGGTTGATCTTCCCCCAGTGGATCGCTTTGGTGTCCCCACCAATCGCCATTCAACTTGCTCCCAGTCAGAGTTTCCTCCTGATTTCTGAGCAGCTTTTTGTGATTTTTTTTCTCTGTAGGGTTGTCTCCCATTTTTATGGTGTTGACCTAAAATTCCCCACAGACTGGATGTTTTGTCCTCAGGAGTTCTCCTCCTTCCCCAATTAGGTTTGAACCTTTGGGATGTTGATCTCGATGTTCTCCAGTAGTTGGCTCCATATTTTATGGATTGACCGAGGATTGTACCGGTGGTTCAAATTCTTTGAGACACCTTTGTATCCTTTATGATCATTTTGTCAGCATAATCATCATATACACATATACATATACATTCATGTAATTCCATAATTGCATATCCTGCATCTTCATATTTGATTTGTTTGAGATTCTTATTCTCTATTATGGCGGTATTTTATCCCCATACTTAATCTGGTGTCTGTCCTCCTTCAATTGTAGAGTGTCAGCCCCTTATGCAAAAATACTTTAACCTTTCTCCGTTTCCCCACTGAGTTTGTTTCCTCGTGGATGGTTGTTATTTCAGTTTCCTCTCTAGTAGATTTTCTGGATGGAATTACTCCCCTTGAGTTATGTCCTCATTGGGTTGAGTCTTGATTGACCGTTTTCTTTCTAGCTCTTACCTAGATAGATACTTTGGTCCCCTAAGAGTATATTACCCAGTAAATGGTAATATTCTTCTTAGTTTGCAGTTTGTTACTTCTTGCCCAACACCCGGCAAAAGTACCCTTATTTTTCTCCTCAGTAGAGTCCCCAGTGGATCTATTCCCCAGAAAGTATATCCTTGATATGTTCATCCTAACCGGTGATGGATATCTTTCTTGCCCCTGCCTGAGTCTATCCTTGATATGTTCACTTTAACCAGTGACGAATATTCTCATTTTTGGTATTCTACCCAGTAAAAAGGTAGTTGTAATCCCTATTTTATTCCTCAGAGAGTTAATCCTTGATATGTTCATCTTAATCGATGACGGGTTTTCTTCTCCTTGTGGTTTTCTACCCGGTAACCGGTAGTTGTAAATCCTACTTTGTCCCCTCGCAGAGTCTATCCTTGATATGTTCATCCTAACTGGTGACAGATTTTCTCTCCGACGGGTTTCTATCCAGCTTTCAATAGATGTGATTCCTACCCTTTTTGTTCAGTTGGTATATCCTTGATATGTTCATCCTAGCCGATGACGGGTATCCTCCTTGGCATTCCCACGTAAGTTTTTCCTTGATATGTTCATCTTAACCAGTGACGGATTTTCTTCCCTGTTAAGTTTATCCTTGATATGTTCATCCTAACCGATGACGGATACTCTCACCCTTGGTCTTCTTCCCAGTAACTGGTAGTTGTAAATCCTATCTTTTCTACATTTTTCCCAGCAAGGCTATTCTTACCCAGTAATCGGTAATGAATTTCCTCTCCTGGAATCCTCAACAAGTCATCCTTGATATGTTCATCCTAACCGATGACGGATGTTCTCTCTGTCATATCTTTATTATCTCCTTACCCAGTAACAGGTAGTAGATAATAGATTTCTGCTCCTCCTGTGTTGAAGTTTATCTTCCCCAATTGAGTTGAGTGCGCATTTCCTTAGTGAAATCACTTTTCCCCTGCATGATTCGAGTACTTCAGTTTTATCCTGACTTACTTGTATCCCCTACAGATGTTGTTATTCCCTGGCTGAGTCTTTTCCATGTTTATATGGAATCCCTTGAGTCCCCCAGTCGTTTTAAGTCGTAGCTTGGCCTACGTATAAATCCTTTTATCCCCCAGAGTCTTTGTCTCCCCAATGAGTTTTTCTTACGGAATGCATTGTGCTCATGCGGATTTTCGGTCTCTCTGATTACTTTTTCCTTTGTGGCAATATTTCCCCACAGAGCATTAACTTTTACATTCATATCATATGCATAATGAGGTCTCTTAGGGACCAAAATTTGTTTCTCTATGTTGTTATTTAAGCCCATTCTACTGAGCCGAGCCGAAGATTTTAACCTTCACCTCCTCAGTTAGGATGTCCTTAAATAGGGGCAGTTGTAAAACCCCAATTTTGACCCTAAGATCCCTCATGCAATTCCATCATAAGCATTAGTATTGGGATCATACCTTGGCATCCTCCTTACCCCTCTTTCATTGGGTTTGTTTTGGGAGAGATCACCAAGCACTTTGTGATTGTATCATACTTGTATTTTATCATTTCACTACCAAAATACCAAAATATGTCTTTGCATTTGCCTAACTCTTTTGTAGGAAGGGCATGATTTCCATTGATTCATCAAGATCACATATAAGGTTTGAGACCCCCATGAACAAAGAGCACAACCAAGAATTGATCCAAGAATGGTTATGAGCATCATATATGAGTCCCAATGTTCTCTACATGTTATATTGATCAAGTTTTCTTCAAGAGTTTGAGGGTGATTTGCCTTGGAAACCCTAGTTTGACTGGGTATCTTGAGTAACTTCTCCAACAAGCTATCTCACCAATTGATCAAATTTCTCAAGGGACACTTCAAAATTCATCTTATGCATATATGATCTACCATGAGCCAAGAAATTCAAGAGAATTGGAAGTTAGCAAGTTGGTTGATGGTGGTTGGCCAGATGGATTCATCTGATCAAAACTGGGTCTCCCTAGACCCTATCTCCTACAATTTTCACCATATGAAAATGATTCCAAGAGAAAACTTACTCTAAATGACATTCCAAACAACTTTCATGTTGAGACCTAGATCTAGTTTTTCTTGGAAAATTATTTTCTATGTTGAAACATTATAGGTCATTTTGTCTAAACCCTAATTTGAAAGTCAACTTCCCAAACTTTGATATTGAGACATATGGCTTGACACTCAGAAAAATTTTGATATGTCAAAAATTTCCAAACTTCCACCTCAAATTTCTTCAAGTTACAAACTCCAAATGGAAAAGTGTTGAACATGAAAGTTGTTCCTCTTGATCTCACCTTTCCAAAGAGCTCAAATTCATTCATTTTGGACAAGGAATGTATAGGTTGCACATGGCATGAACATGGTGTCATCACTTGGCAAGGATCAAACTTCAAATCAAAATGTACACTTGCCTTGCAACCCAAGCTGAATTCAGATCATCTCACACTCATTTGTGGACTTATGGAAATGATTTTATGGGCCTATACGCGCCCATGCACCCATGCATCATCAATGACCAAATTTGGAAAGTGAATGCAAGTGTGCAAAAAGCAATGGATTCAGCTATAAATAGAGCCTCATATGCTCAGCAATCAACACACATTCGCGCCAGCTTTAATCCCTCATCTCTAACCCTCACATAGCAAAGGATAAACCTGAGAAATTAACTTGAATTTGAGTTTGAATTTCCACTGTTTTGAAATTCAAATCTCCAGGAATCCACAACCTTTTGAGCATTCAATCCTTCCTCTGCAAGCATTTGGAGTGAGATCAAGAACGAGCAAGAGAAGATCAGTTGATTCCAAACCTCCATTGAAGGTATTTTCCAGAAATTGTGATCTCTTCGATTCTCTCAAATTCTTGCTCAATTCTATTGATTCTTTGATTGTCTGAAGTCCTACCAATGTAGGCAACAAGATTGAGTTGCTTTGAGGCCAAATCGAAGCAACTCAGTTCATGTACCTCAAATTTTAACTCCATGTATCTCTCAATATACTTGGAGTTCGAGTGAATTGAGGCCAGATTCGAGCTCAGTGCCATTTTTACTTTGAAATCATGTCCTTGTTTTTAATTTTGGTGATGGTTGAAGGTGGACCAGTCCGGTGAGGTCCACCGGAGAAGAAGACCGGAGCTACATCTTCGGCCATGCACTGGCATGTCTCACAGCCATATGATCCTCTTGATTTGTTTTAATCACGATCGTTCCTTTTGAATACCATGCATATTGCGTGTTGACTCATGTGCACGGTGGAACGTGTGTTTTGATCCACTTGATCTGCCACCTCAATTAATGAGGGAGATCAAGTGGTCCACGTTTTTATGATATTTTAATTTTCATTTTAATTGCATTATTTTCATTAATTCATATTAAATTCAATATTGATCCAAAAAATATGGGACTTTCACCAAAAAAATTCAAATATTTTTCTCTTTCATATTCTGAATTAAAATTATTTTTTGGATCATTATTAGTATTTTTCATGAATTAATTGATTTTGCATTTGTTTTTAATTATTTAAAAATATTTTTAAATGTCCAAAAATTATGATTTTTTTTCTCCGAGGTCCTTTGACCTTGTTTCACCTATTATAAATCTCATGGCCATTTCTTTGGTGTTTTGATGAGATTTAAGGAATTGGACAAACCATATTTAATTTAAATGCACTATTTTAGTATTTTAATTTGAATAAATGCCAAATAAAATTTGTTGACCAATTGTGATGACTTGTTTATGTTTGACTCTTGTTGTTGGGCCTTGGTCAAGGTTGATTTGACTTTGTCAAATTAATATAATTGGATTTAGGGGATTGATGGAATGTACATTCCATCTCCCAAAATGAATGGATGGTATTAATTTGGTAAAAGTCCTCCTTTGACCAATTTGTGATTTGATTCATTCCCTTCCCACTTCATCTTATTCCCTTTCTTCATTCATTCATTCCATTTGGCCTATGATATCTCATAATCCTAAGGCTAGTTGATTGAAAAATTGACATGAGTATGGATGAGATTAGGCCACACCTTTTGCATATTCCTTTTGTGTGTGGTATGTTTCATGAGCATAGTCCATTATACTATGTCTCTAACATGCATTGACACCAAAATTCTATTGCCCGACCTCAAATAGTTATAACTTCTACATAAGTCCAATTACGATTGCTTAACATAGCGCTAAATTTGTGACATAAAAGGCATAAGCATTCTAGTTAGTGAGATTGTAAGTCTCCCCTCTTTCATGGTATTATGTGGAAACTTGGCCTTCTTTCCTTCCTTTGGAAGATGTTTTGGCTCAAGGATTCATGCTTGTGATAAGTGGGTTGAGTGTTCTCCAAAGAATGTCTTGAAAATGAAAAGCAAAAGCAAAACAATACTAACTTCTAACCAATTAACTACTAACTTTTAATTTCAAGTCCTTTACTTTAATGCCATTTAATTTTTGCCCCTATTCATTTTCCATTGTTCATATCGTTCTAATTGTTTATGTTAATGCAATTTTCACTTTGTCCATTTGGACCATATTGTGTGATATATTTTGTTTGTGTATACTTTGCTCGTTTGTGTGGCCTTTGACCATTAATGTATATAATAACAACAAAAATCCTAAAAAACTTTTGAATGGACTGTTGGCTTGATCTTGGACAAATGGACTTAGAATCTAAGCAACCTTCCTATGCTAAAGGACTTGGCCAATGCCAACTTGCTGAGAAACCAAGTGCTTGCAAATTTGAAATTCATCTGATACATCTTTGAAGGCATCTCTAAGTTCATTTGTAACATGACCATTGTGAAGCTGTTATTTTGAACCTGTGACTTGTGTAATTCATCTGTTACATGGGCTATTTTGGAGAAGATCATGGAATGGATAAGCTTGGATGTGGCCATCTTTATTTGATGCCTTGCTCTTCAAGATAATATAATTGTGCATTTGTGTGTTGCTTGATTCTAAAAGTCCAAGGGAATTATGGGTTTCTATTGACATTCTTGTCTATTGGATTGCTACCCATTTGGTCAGATCTTTTCAACTCTAAACTTTTAATTTTTGTACATAGGATAGTCTCTTTATCTTCTCCCCATTTCTTTAATTTCAAAATCTCTCCCTCCATTTTTCAAAAGCTTCTTTGTGTGAACCATTTTTGTTCTAAACTTTGACCACTTTTGCAAAAAGATAGAAACTTTGGCCTTATGCCATTGCATTTTCAAACTCCTTTTCTTAAATCAAACTTGTAAATAGACTTAACTATACTTGACTTAAACTTTCAAAAATCCAAAAAGAACTAACTCATTCAAACCATTTTTAGGCCTTTGTTCCTTTCAAACTTAATTTTTGTTAAAAATAATGCATCCACTTTGAAATTTGTATCACGAACTACGAGGTTTTGATCCCTCATTTTTATTTTGGTACGTAGGCACAAGACCGAAGGTCTTGTCAAACACAAAAGTATAATTAATGAATTCTTTTCTCATCCTCCCATTCTATTTGTTTGTAAACATCACTTTATACCAAATACATATGCACACAAAAAGGGCTCCCTAGGAGTACCTATGACACTTTGGGTGCTAACACCTTCCCTCTTTGTAACCAACCCCCTTACCTGTAATCTCTGAGATTTTATTAGTTTTGATTTGAAAACTTCTTACTTTTGGGTTTTGGTTCGTACCTTTTCCCTTTTCCCTTGGAAATAATAAAAGCGTGGTGGCGACTCTTGTTATTTGATCTCTAGCTTGTCAATAGCTTGATGATCATGAATTTCCCGCTACAAGTGGCATACTTGTTGAATTATCCATGTTGGAGCCCTTCTCATAGAAGATGTCTTGGTTTAAGGATCCATACTTGTGAATGAATGGTTGTGTGTTCTCCAAAGAATGAATTAATCAATTAAAACTCACCACTAACTTAACACTAACAATTGACTAACTCTTATTCATTATGCTTTTACTTTTAAGTCATTTACTTTATGCAATTTAAATTTCAGTCATTTATCATCCATTATCATTTACATTTCATATAACTTGTTTATGTTTAAGTCCTTTTCACTTTGCTCATTTGAGCCATATCTTATGATTGTATATATTGTTTGTGTATATTGATTTTGTTTATGGTCTTAGGACCTTAAAACACCTAATAACAACAAAAACCCTATAAAACATTTGGTGGACTGTTGAATTTGATCTGAGTTTTGGACTTAGAATTTGGCAATTTCACCTGTGCGAAAGGACTTGGCCAATGCAAACATTTTGAGACTGAGCTATCTTTAACAATTGAGCCTTCATCTGATGCAAGATCTTGAGGATTTCTTTGATTCATCTGCTACTCTGTCTTGGTGCTTAATTGCTTATTCTGTTATTACCTATGTCTGATGTTTTGTTCTGAGTTGATCAAGGAATATTTCATCTGGTATATTGGAAGATAATGAAGACTGCTAACTATTGGAGTGCTTGCTTGGATGTGGCTATCTTTATTTGATGCCTTGATATTCACAATGTCTGGATATTGCTCATTGCTTATCGAAGTCCAAAGGAAATGGGTTTCTATATGATATTCTTGTCTGTCGGATTGCATCCCATTGGTCATGATGTTTTCAAACTCTTAACTTTAATTTGTCTTTAGGATAACCTCTTCATCTTCTCCCACTTCTTAAATTTCAAATTTTTACCACGAACTACGAGTTATATGAGTTCATTTGAAACTTTTACCACGAACTACGAGGTTTTTATCCCTCATTTTTATCTTGGTACGTAGGCATAAGACCGAAGGTCTTGTCAAACACAAAAATATAATAAATGAATTCTTTTCTCATCCCCACACTCTATTTTACCAAACATCATTTATACCAAAAACACATGTACACTGAAGAAAGGGCTCCCTAGGAGTACCTAGGACACTTTGGGTTCTAGCACCTTCCCTTTGTGTAACCAACCCCCTTACCTGTAATCTCTGGCATTTTATTAGTTTTGGTTTGAAAACTTCTTATCTTTGGGTTTTATTCGTGCTTTTGGAAACAATAAAAGCACGGTGGCGACTCTGGTTTTATCGATGTCAAGTTTATCCATAACTTGATGGTCATGAAATTATCACTACAGAAATTAAGTGGCGACTCTGCTGGGGAGCAGTCCTCAATGGGTTTAGCCTACTTTTTAATGTGTATATATATTTGTATATTTGGTGTTTGTATATATTTGTTTGTGTGATATAATCTGTCTGTTATGCTTGGTGATCTCTGAGTTGTGAGATAAGTCCTAACCTGAAATTGAGTGAAATTAAGATAGGAGGATGATATAGCCATGTTCAACTTGTGTGGAGTAGTCCTTAACAAGTTGGCTTGAGACTTATCTACTCAGTGGAGACCTATTTGGAGTTACTGATGTCACAAAAGTCATTAGTGGATATGCATTACTTTCTCTGATTTTGGGTCCGAGAAACTGAAGATCGTAGAACATTTAACCCAACTTGGCCTATTAAGGACGCAGTGCGAAGATTGTTCAGGTGTAGACTTGATAATAGTTGTTACGCGGTACTACACTCAGACGAGTTTCTCTTGAGAATATTATGGGTTGATGAGTCAATCATCCTAACCTATAATATATGATAGATGGGATTAAGACTCTAGGAACTTTTTAGAACATGATCTACACGTTTTTATCCTTAGTACACTCCTTTGGGATGATACTTAACCTGACTACATGCTCGTGACTCACAACAAGCCCTTCTCGATTCATCCGATCAAGTCTTGTCAATATCAATGGAACTTGAGTGTTGATAAGGTGAAAACCATAATCCACCAAAATGGATTATTGATCTTGATGATGACTTGATGCATCCCTTGACCTTTGTTTGTGTTTTCCTTGTGTGTGATCCCTTGTGTATGACTATTGCATTCATGCATTCATGCGCATCATAACATTCATCACAGAAAAATAAATTTAAAGTAAACTAAGGTCTCATTTGCAAATATTTTCAGACCATGGATTATGGACGAAGGAACACTAAGAAGTACAGTTTCAGATATCCTAATTTGAAAGAGATAAAGAAATTGTCATCTTTTATATTAGATGCCTTGGATTTCAAGCAACGTCATGGGAAGCTTTTGTCTGTATTATCTACTGATGTGGTTGAAGGACTTCTGAGTGTTTTGGTTTAGTTCTATGATCCTCTCTATCGATGCTTCACTTTTCGTGATTATCAGCTTATGCCTACGTTAGAGGAGTATGCCCATCTCTTGGGAATACCTGTATCTGACAAGGTACCTTTTAGTGGATTAGAGGAGATTCGCAGATCTCATGTCATATCCGAAGCTCTTCATCTGAAGAAATATAAGATTGATGCTCATTTGATGAAGAAAGCAGGTATTCATGGGTTAACTTTTGAGTTTCTCATTAGTAGAGCTACTGTCTTTTCTCAAGCCGGTAGTATGGATGCTTTTGAAGCCATCTTTGTTTGACTTATCTATGGTTTAGCTTTGTTCCCTAACATTGATGTTTTTGTTGATGTTAACTCCATTAGAATCTTCTTGATTGGGAATCCTGTTCTGACTCTGTTGGGTGACATGTATTTCTCTTTGCATTTGAGGAATTTTAAAGGTAGTGGGACTATTGTGTGTTGTGTTCCTCTTTTGCACAAGTGGTTTATTTCCCACTTGCCTCAAACGCCTGAATTTTTGGAGAACAAGCAATGTCTATGGTGGTATCAGAGACTTATGTCTCTCACTAATGATAATATTGTTTGGTATGATTCAGCAATGAGTAGCTTGGATATTATTGACAGTTGTGGAGAGTTCTCTAATGTGCCTCTCATTGGTACACAAGGAGGAATTAACTACAACCCTGCTTTGGCTCGTCGTCAACTTGGGTTCCCCTTGAGAGATAAACCTAATAACACTCAGTTAGAAGGTCTATTTATCATGAGGGTAAAGATCCCCAACTTTTAAATAAAACGATGATACATGCTTGGCATAATATGCATAGGAAAGGAAGATCCGAGCTTGGTCCATGCAACTGTGTAGCTTTGGAAGCTTATACTATTTGGGTGAAGAAGAGAATTGTGGAGATCAAGATGTCGTACACTTGTGAAAGACCTATATCTGTGGTTGTGGTTGAGCCATCAACTCTCCCTAACCAAGATGTGGTTGAGTTGGAAGACGCACTCGCCAAGATGAAGCAAGAGAGGGATATGTGGGAAGAGCACTTCCATGCTTTGAGCCGAAAGCATGAAGAGTTGCAGCTTGAGTCTAAAGACAAGGATGTACTTATCGAGATTCTTGAAGACCGAGCAGTGAAGAGACAGAGAGCGCCAGAGGGTTTATCTTCCTCTAGCATGCCTCAACCTTCCGGTGCTTGGAAGAAGATTGTTGATCAGCTAATTCTTGAGAAGGCTCAGATGAAGACGTCCTTTGAGTCCGAGATTCAACGCATCCGAAGGAAGTATACACCCATAGCCATATCATCCGATGTAGTTGCTAGGGATCCTTAGGATGACATTTTCCTTTTCTCTTGAATTTGTATTTTGGTTTCTGAAATTGTACTCAGTGTAATCCTTCCAAATTTTTATGAATAAAAAGAGATTTTATGGTTAATTAAATTGTTATTATTGTTATTATTTGAATATATATTAGCACATAGGACTTCATATGTTCCTTTAAATTAAAAACAATAAAAAACATTGTATTTCATGCATCATTTGCATAACAGGTTTCTTTCGCCCGATGTCTTATCAGTTCTTCTTTTGTGCATCAGCCAAGCTGACTCACCGTTATAATACTTGCGCTAATCAGCCGAAGAGAATGGAGTATCTAGAGCAAGAGAATAGAGAGCTGAAGGATGAGATCACCAGACTTAAGAAACTAATGGAGTCTGTCATTGCTGCCCAGAATCAGTCATTACCATCTCCTCCAATTCCTCCTCCTCAGAGGAATGTTATTTCTGAGATTGCTTCTTCAACTTTTCTTGTTTCTCTTGTCGGTCAACCCATTCCTGCTATGCTTGTTGGATTCCCTTGGGGAATGCCATCAAATTTCATTCCAGAAGGGTATGCACCCACATTTGTTTCTCTGCCGGCATCTAGCTCGGTCATGTCAGTGCCACCTCCGGCTTTTCACACTATTCCTCGTGTTGAAGACACTATCTACCACTCTGATTTGTCTGAGGGTCCTGATGTATACGAGAAGATAGATGAAATGAAAGATTAATTCCTCAAGTTGCACAAAGAGTTAAAGACTCTAAGAGGGAAAGATTTGTTTGGGAAGAGTGTTGCTGAACTCTGCTTGGTCCCTGATGTCATGATCCCGGTGAAATTCAAGGTCTCAGACTTTGAAAAGTACAAAGGGAATACCTGCCCGCTAAGCCATCTCGTTATGTATGCTAGAAAAATGTCTACTCAAACTGATAACGATAAGCTTTTGATTCACTATTTCCAAGACAGTTTAACTGGGGCTTCCTTGAGGTGGTACATGGGTCTAGACAGTGCAAGCATATGTACTTTCAATGACTTGGGTGAAGCCTTTGTCAAGCAATATAAGTATAATATGGATATGGCGTCTGATAGAGATCAGTTGAGGTCAATATCTCAGAAGGATAAGGAGACATTCAAAGAATATGCCCAAAATGGAGAGAATTAGTTGCTCAGATAAGTCCACCTCTTGAAGAGAAGGAAATGGCGAAGATCTTCTTAAAAACACTGAGTTCATTTTATTATGAATGTATGATTGCAAGTTCCCCCAATGATTTTACCGAAATGGTGAACATGGGGATGAGGCTAGAAGAATGAGTCTATGAAGGATGTTTGACTAAAGAAGAGGCGTCAGCTAGCAAGAAGTATGGTGGGAGTTTCTCCAAGAGGAAGGAGGGAGAAACTAATTCAGTATCAGTGGGGAGGTAGAGGAGGACTCATGTAAGGAAGAGTTATCAACCCCGTCAATATTAGCACCAAGTTTCTTCAGTAATTCTAGTTTTTTCTAATAATTCCAACAATTAATCAGTTCCAATTCATCAATAACAACATCAACAACAACCGCAACAAAGAACCAAATACAACAACAACAACAAAAATCATCATCAGCAAAACTTTGAAACGAAGAATGTCTCCTTTGACCCTATTCATATGACATATACAGAGTTATACCCATCATTCGTCCTCAAGAATCTCATTCAACCAAGAAACCCTCCGCAAATCCCTGAGCCACTACCATGGTGGTTCTAGCCTGATCTTTGTTGTGCTTTTCACCAGGGAGCCCCTGGTCATGACATAGAGAATTTCTATATGTTAAAATATGAAGTTCAAAATCTTGTGAAGAGTGGTATGGTGTCCTTTGAGGACAGAGCGCCAAATGTAAAAGGCAATTTGTTGCCCGCTCATGGTAACACTTCTATCAACATGGTGGATGGTTGTCCAAGGAATTTTAGAGTTTTTGATGTACGACGTATTCGAAGATCTATGGTGGAAATACATAGAACTCTGTGTTTAATTAGTGACTGTGAACATGACCATGATAGTTATGTCATTTGCAGCGTGAACCCCCGTGGGTGTATGATTGTCAAGAGAGATATCCATAAGTTGATGGATGAGAATGTAATCCAGATTCAATAATCGAGGGGTATGGAAGATCATGTGAAAGTCATTGTACCAGCGTTTAAGACCCCTGAGCGTGTAGTCATTCAGTTTGATAGTAGCAGCAACAACAATGTCAATAGATCGATATCGTTGTTGGTTATACGGTTAGTAGGCCTTGTCCCTTATGCATCCGATAAAGATGTGACATACCAATATAATGCAGATATAACAAAGGTGGCCCGTAGTGGTCGTGTGTTTAGTCCAGTGTTTCCGAAGGTTATCGAAGATGTTTCCATGAGTAAGAAAGTAGAGATTCCTATAGTGAATCCAGTTAGTGCTCCAATGTGTTAGTCTGGTGAATCCAACAAATTGAAGACTAACGATGATAATGAGGTATTAAGATTAATAAAAAGAAGTGAATTCAATGTTCTGGCGCCGCTGCTCCAGACACCATCAAAGATCTCTGTGCTATCATTGTTGATGAATTATGAAGTGCACAGAGAAGCATTGCAGAGAGTGTTGGAACAGGCTTATGTCAAACACGGTGTTACTGTGGATCAGTTTGACCACATAGTTGCCAACATCACTTCTTGTAATAATATGAGTTTTTGTGATGAAGAGCTTCCTGAGGAAGGCAAAAATCACAATTTTGCGCTACACATTTCGATGAATTGCAAGGAGGACGCTTTGTCCAATATGTTGGTTGATACAGGGTCATCACTAAATGTGTTTCCGAAGTCAACTTTGTCAAGACTTTTCTATCAATGCGCCCCGATGAGGTACAACGACGTCGTTGTAAAAGCGTTTGACGGTTCTCATAAAACTGTCATTGGAGAAGTGGACCTTCCAATAAAGATAGGTCAGAGTAATTTCCAAATTACTTTCCAAGTGATGGATATCCACCCGGCCTACAACTGCTTGTTGGGAAGTCCATGGATTCATGAAGCTAGAGCTGTTTAGGCTGGCAATATTGACAAGTGGGGTCGTGTTGTGGAGGTCACAGAAAATAAAAACACAGCAGGACTAGGGTTTCAACCAGGGCCATTCAGCGCCAAAGCCAAAATTATGCAAACAATTTTCCATAGTGGAGGGTTCATTCATGAGAATGATCAACACCCAGCTGCCACTATTGAGGACAACGGTGATGAAGACGAAGCTTGCGCCAACTTTGTGACGCATGGCCAGACTTGCAATAACTGGGTTGTTGTTGATGTTCCTATTGTCATTCACCATTCTAAGTAATTTGTTTTATTGTTTTTAGAAAAAATCCTTCTCCTATGCCTAAGGGAGGAGTGAGCATTGTTGGGCATTTTCCTTATTATCATCAATGAAATACAATTTTATTCATCCACATCTATGATGTTTTATTTTTACTTTTTGCTTTTTCTGAAAATGGTAATCACAAAAGAACATAAAATAAATAATGAACTTTCCATCTGCATAATATATGTTTGCACTCCACTTCTCTAAAATCAAAATATCAAATCATTATGCAGGTTGGTTCTCAAACCCATTGAATACAATGACCCTCCTCCCTCTCCAAACTTTGATTTCCCTGTGTTTGAAGCTGAGGAAGAGACTGATGATGAAGAAGTATTCGATGAGTTATCCCGTTTGCTTGAGCGCAAGGAAAAAGACATTTAGCCGTTTGAAGAGCAGATTGAATTAGTCAACCTGGGTTCCGAAGATGATGTGAAGGAAGTCAAGATTGGGTCTGAACTGTGTCCAGAAGCTAAGAAGGGGTTGATTTACCTTCTTCGAGATTATTCTGTTGTGGAGCATAGACTGCCGTTGAAGCCAGAATGCCAGCCGGTCAAGCATGAATTGAGAAGAACTCATCCTGATATGGCAGTGAAGATCAAGGAGGAAGTACATAAGCAAATTGATGTTGGTTTTCTTGTTACCTCCGAATATCTGTAGTGGGTGGCCAACATTGTGTCTGTTCCAGAGAAAGATGGAAAAGTCTGCATGTGTGTTGATTATAGAGATTTGAACAAAGCTAGTCTGAAAGATGATTTCCCTCTGCCACACATTAATATGGTGGTAGACAATACAGCTAAATTAAAAGTCTTTTCGTTTAAGGAAAGATTTTTCGGTTATAATCTAATAAAGATGGAACCTAAAGATATGGATAAGACCACATTCATTACGCCCTGGGGAACATTCTGTTATAGAGTGACGTCTTTCGGTTTAAAGAATTCTTATGCAACGTACTAGAGAGCTATGACCACTCTTTTTCATGATATGATGCATAAAGAGATTGAAGTTTATGTTGATGATATGATTTCTAAATCAATTTATGAAGAAGAACATGTTGAGCATTTATTGAAGTTATTCAAGCATTTGAGTGAAGAAGAATCGCGGTCCAAAACGCAGCGGAATTTAAAATTTTCACCTTTAGTGATCCTTACGAATGGGCATGATCAGTGATAGAATCGTTACCTCTTGTGGAGATTGAAACCTTTGATGCAGATCTACGGAGCGATCACGAACGTTGAATGGTGACAACGCCTCTACTCAGTCCACATGAACGGATTCCTTCAATCTCAGTGCTAGCTGGTACGAATGAAGGCTTTGAGTGAGAGAGAGAGAGAGAAACGAAATTTCATTTGAACAAATGCTTTTGCACAAGGGTTCTATTTATAGAACCACTTGTGGGGCTGTAAGCTAAAAATCCCACTTAAGTGTATGTGGCCCATATCTTATGATATACCAAAATCACTTAAGCACGTGGTACCTTACCATATTTCGTATTCTACGTAAGTGCACCATACCTTACGATGTTCTACAATTCACTTAAGTGCACCGTACCTTAAGGTGTTCCTTATTTACTCTATCTCTCATCAATCCGTCCTTTTGTGTGTGACTTTGTAGGTTCTCGCGACATTGGTAATTATATTAAATCATGTATTTAACATAATAAACAGTGAGCGGTATCTAGCAACACATCACTGCTACCCAAGACACGAAAATGTCATGTGACATGACAAATCCTTTTGTGATAATACTTATGTGTATAATTACCCTTTTTCCCATATGTCTATATTGAACACAAGGCATAGACCGTGTCATCCTTGTCCAGTTCAATATTGGGCCCGTAGACATTTATCCTGTTACGCAGGATGGGCAAATTCCATCTAGGTCAGTCATGTTCCTCAGCATGCTTCGTGTAGTACCCATCAACTGTCTTTATAGTCATCCAGTTACGGACAATGTTTGATCAGCAATAAGGCACTCGACTATGCATCTAGGGTCCATAGTGGTTTCAGGTCGAAGGGTGGTATACACCACTATCACCATGAGAATAACTTATGACACTTTGCATAACATTCTATATAGTATTCTCATAGCGGGTCAATCTAGTATAAATATTACTCTTAATATTCATACATATGTTTAAGACTTGATAACTCCTTATCCATGATCCATGAGATGTGATCATCAGTCTATATACATAATAGTCTTAATGCTTTAATGTTATCCCACTTTACAACAAAGCTCGACTACGAATACTTTAAGAATAGTGTCCTTATGTTTAATGGGATCTCATGATTAAGTCACACTTGATACATTAAACGGACTAGCTATTCTAGCGACTTTATCAAACAAACATAATAAAGAAAAAGCCTTTTATTATTAATAAATAATTCGATACAAGTACCAAAAGTATTAGCCTCTAGGGCTTACACCAACAATCTCCCACTAGCACTAGAGCCAATCAGGCATACCCTTAATTCCCATAAATCTAGTATGGCCATCATGCTTCTGCTGTGCAAGAGGCTTTGTCAGTGGGTTAGCAATATTGTCAAGTGTAGGTACTCTGCATATTTTCACATCTCCTCTATCTATTATCTCTCGAATGAGATGATAACGCCTAAGTATGTGTTTGGATCAATGGTGAGATCTAGGCTCCTTAGCTTGTGCGATAGCACCATTGTTATCACAATAGAGATCAATGGGATCCACAATGCTATGAACTATGCCAAGTTCACTAATGAACTTTTTGATCCAAACAACTTCCTTTGCTGCACTTGAGGTAGCAATATACTCGACCTCAGTTGTAGAATCAACAACTGTATCTTGCTTTGAACTTTTCCATCTCACAACGCCACCGTTTAAGCAAAACACATAACCAGATTGCGATCTAAAGTCATCCTTATCTGTCTGGAAGCTAGCATCGGTGTATCCAATTACAACAAGCTCTTCCTGACCTCCATATATCAAGAATAAGTCCTTAGTCCTTCTCAAATACTTAAGGATATTCTTGACAACTACCTAATGAGCATCACCGAGATCAGATTGGTACCTACTCATTGCACTTAAAGCATACGAGACATCTGGCCGAGTACATAACATGGCATACATGATAGATCCTATTCTAGATGCATATAGAATCTTATTCATGCGATCCCTTTCTTCCTTAGTTGAAGGGGATTGTGTTTTTGATAGATGTCTATGTTGCATAGGTATGAATCCTTTCTTCGAATCATGCATATTAAAGCGTCTCAGCACTTTATCTATCTATGTACTATGACTTAGGCCAAGCAGTTTTTGTGATCTATCTCTATAGATCCTGATTCCTAATATATAGGCTGCTTCACCCAGGTCCTTCATGGAAAAGCATTTCCCCAACCAAGACTTTACTTGTTGTAGGGTAGGGACATTGTTTCCAATGAGTAATATGTCATCTACATATAATACCAGGAAGATGACCATGCTCCCACTAACCTTCTTGTAGACACAAGGCTCATCTTCATTCTTGATGAATCCATATTGTTTAACGAAGATTCCAGCTTCTGCAAGCTTGCTTCAATCCATAGATTGATCTTTGTAACTTACATATCTTTTGGGCTTCTTCTGGTATGTCAAATTCTTCAGGTTGTGTCATGTACACATCCTCAAGAAGATTCCCATTAAGGAAAGCAGTTTTGACATCCATCTGCCGTATTTCATAATCATGATATGCAGCGATAGCAAGTAAAATCCGAACAGATTTAAGCATTGCAACTGCTGAAAAGGTTTCATCATAGTCAACCCCATGAATTTGTTTATATCATTTTGCAACCAGTCTTGCCTTATAGGTATGTACCTTACCATCCATGTCAGTCTTCTTTTTGAAGACCCACTTGCATCCTATAGGGTTAACTCCTACAAGAGGCTCTACCAAGGTCCAAACCTGGTTTGTGTACATGGAATCCATTTCAGATTTCATGGCTTCTAGCCACTTCTCAGACTCGGGACCAGTTATGGCCTCTTGATAGGTCACAGGCTCATCTTGATCCATGAGTAATACATCACCTTGATCAGCTATGAGATATTCATATCTCTTAGGTAGGTGACGTATCCTGCTTGACCTACGCTGGTCTTGTTCTACTTGAGCAGGTTGTTCTTTCACAACTACTTGTGCTTCCTGCTCTAATTCCTCCATAGGTGTACCAATGCTTTGTGATTCTTGAATTTCTTCGAGCTCTACTTTCCGCCCACTGATTCCTTTGGAAATAAAATCCTTTTCTAGGAAAACTCCAGTTCGAGCGACAAACAATTTTCCCTCAGAAGGATTGTAGAAGTAATAACCACTTGTTTCTTTAGGATACCCCACAAATAAGCATTTGTCAGATTTGGGCTCAAGCTTAGTTGAAATTTGTCATTTCACATAAAATTCGCAACCCTAAATCTTCATGTAAGACATATGTGGTTTCTTACCACTCCATATCTCATATGGTGTCTTCTCAACCTTTTTGAATGGAACACGGTTAAGTGTGTAAACTGCTGTCGATAGTGCATATCCCCAAAAGGAGTTTGGAAGATCGACGTGACTCATTATGGATCGAACCATGTCTAACAAGGTTCGATTTCTCCTCTCAGATACACCGTTCCATTGGGGTGTTCCAGGAGGAGTAAGTCGGGATAAGATCCCACACTCTTTCAGATGGTCATCAAACTCTAGGCTTAAATACTCACCACCTCGATCTGATCGAAGATTTTTAATATTATTACCTAGTTGGTTTTGTACTTCATTCTTGAATTCCTTGAACTTTTCAAAGGACTCTGATTTTTGTTTCATTAAATACACATAACCATATCTACTGAAATCATCAATAAATGTGATGAAGTACTGAAAACCTCCTCTGGCTGGTATGTTCAGTGGTCCACATACATCAGTATGTATGAGGGCCAAAAGATCATTAGCTCTTTCACCTTTTCCTGTGAATGGAGCTTTGTCATCTTTCCAATTAAACAAGATTTGCATGTATCATATGATTCATAATCAAAAGAGTCCAAGAGTCCATCTTTATGGAGTTTGGAAATGCGTTTCTCATTTATGTGGCCTAATCGATAATGCCAAAGGTAAGTTGGATTTAACTCATTAGGTTTCATCCTTTTAGTATTAATGTTATAAATAGACATTTCAAGATCAAGGACATATAGTCCATTGTTCATTTGTGCAGTAGCATAGAATATATCATTCAAATAAATGGAGCAACAATTGTTCTTTATTATAAATGAAAAACCAAACTTGTCTAAGCAAGAAACGAAAATAATATTCCTGCTAATTGCAGGTACATAATAGCAGTTCTCTAACTGAATTATTAAACCACTAGGCAACCTTTGCTCCATTGCCAACTCGTAGGTCAACTTCACCTTTTGCCAAATCTCTACTCCTTTTTAGCCTCTGCACATTGGTACAAATGTGAGAACCGCATCCAGTATCTAATATCCATGATGCAGAAGTAGATAAATTAATTTCAATAACAAAAATACCTGAAGTTGAAGTCTCTACTCCATTCTTCTTATCTTCCAGGTACTTTGGGCAGTTTCTCTTCTAGTGTCCGGTCTTACCGCAATGGAAGCAGGTGCCTTCCTTTGCTATGCCTCCACTAGGCTTCAAAGCAGAAGCAGTGGGTTTAGGTTTGGCAACTTCCTTGCCTTTCCCTTTATCACCCTGCTTAGTGGGACTTTTGTTCTGTCTCTTTCCATTTCCGATCATCAGAATGGACTTCCCTTTTGACTTCAAATTCTACTCAGCAGTTCTTAACATGGCTAGTAGTTCAGGAAGAGATTTGTCCATATAATTCATATTGAAATTAAGGACAAATTGACTGAATCTATCTGGCAACGATTGCAAGATCAAATCAGTCGCAAGTTCTTTTCCGAGGGGAAAACCCAACCTCTCAAGGTTCTCCATATACCCAATCATCTTGAGCACACGGGGACCTACAGGGGCTCCCTAAGCTAACTTGCCTTGAAAAAGTGCTTTTGAAACTTCAAACCTTTCATGTCTGGCTTGCTCTTGATAGAGCATCTTCAGGTGTTCGATCATATCGAATGCTGCCATGTTCTCATTGGCATCATCGACATGCTTCTTATAGGATGAGGCAAGCAGTTTCATTGGCATCACCGACATCCTTCTTATAAGCATCTATTTTTGCCTTAGGTGCAGAAATAGGAGGTTCCTCTTCAGGAACAGGTTTCTCCGAGACATACAACTTTCTATCATGTTTGAGGACAATCCTCAGATTTCGGTGCCAACCCAGAAAATTTGTCCCAGATGATTTTTCCTTATCAAGGATTGATCATAAAATATTGTTAGAGGTGTTTGTTGTCATGGTAATCTACATGAAAATAATGAAAATATAAGTATCAATAACATATTTAATTAGGCCTTTAATTAAATATGCTCCCACTATTTTACTCAAAACAAATGACCCTCACCATTTGATTCAGAAAATCCCGTTGGAAGATTTTCTAGTGGGTCGAGATCCACATTTCACTTTGTTTTAAGTCCGTGTAGGCAGATTACATAAAACTAGGTTATTTAGGTAGGAACTCCTTCCAATTGTATCTAATACAACTCTCGAATATTTTAGTTGGGTGAATAACTCCTTATTTAAATCCATCATATGGATCATTTCCAACTATTTCTTCTAAACATATATAATCTTATTATAATTTGTTTAGTTAAGTTTGACCCATTGTTTTAGCAATTGAATATTACAATTATCCCATCGCACCTTACTAATATAGAACATGCACCTCGCGTAGGCGAAACCTACATTATTCGATATTAGTCTTGATGAGTGCTAAAACTTGGAAAACATAAACTTAATATTTAATTTGAGGGAATTTACAATAATTCTGATCTCATCGGCTTATTTATCATATAAATTGTCTCTCACATGCATCAACATACATACAAAATGAAACAGTTATGGCCCCTAGTGCAATTGTTCTCCCAAGCCAATGAGAGAACCTAAGCTATCCTAATAATGATCTAAGCTTCTCCAAGCAAGATCTTCAAGGGTGTCCTTCTTTGATATTGTATTCTTCTCTTTATTCATAACATTACATTACATAAAAGAAACTCGTTTTACATACGAGGGAGTGAGATGAGAAAAGAAGTTACATTAAGAGATTAAAAGAGAGGCATGACACGCAAGTCGTATTTTAAAATCCCAAAATAAAATAAAGGAAAACTAAGGCCATAACCGATCACCACAAGAGAATAATAATAAACACATTATTATTATTAATTTAAATTCTATTAATTAAATAAACCAAATTAAATTCTGGCGACCGATCACACTACGCAGAGTTAGCCGAGGATTCTGCTGCCCGGGCAGTGCCCCCTTGCGGGGTTGTTAGGGGCAGCGCCCCGACGCAAAATTTTAATGAACAATTCATTTGAAATCGACGTTATTTTTCGCATCAACACTTGATACTTTAAAGTACAACTCTTGCACAGTCACAACCCTAATCGCATAACTCTTTAACAACACAACCCTTGTACCATCATGAACCCTAATGCACCAATTTCAAAACATCAAACACACCTCGGTTGTTAATTCAATATGATTGATCAACACGTCATTGCTTCACCATACTAATGTCGGATCAAGAAGCAAATGACCATTGATCGCTCAAAGGAAAACAACTATTAAGTGTTTGAATGAACGAAGCAGAAATAGTATATCATATATACCATATCTTGCACCAGGATTATTTATATCGTGTATATAACTTGATCGATCTCAATTGTGTAACCTATGGACGATCGATGTATCGCTGCTTCACCATACTAACGTCAGATTCCGAAGCATAGTCAACATCAATCATCCAAATCGTACACACATGATGCCAAATTTAATTACTCGTTTATTCTTTGATTCATTCTGTCTTTTAATCGTATTAATACAACAAATACAGAAAATAAACAACTATTAGATGCATGGTTTCGTAAGTGGCTCTGATACCACTGAAGGAGAATCGAGATCCAAAACACAGCGGAATTTAAAAATTTATCCTTTAGTGATCCTTACGAATGGGTATGATCAGTGATAAAATCGTTACCTCTTGTGACGATTGAAACCTTTGATGCAGATCTACAGAGCGATCACGAACGTTGAATGGTGACAATGCCTCTACTCAGTCCACACGAACAGATTCCTTCTATCTCAGTGCTAGCTGCTAGGAATGAAGGCTTTGAGTGTGTGTGTGTGTGTGTGTGTGTGTGTGTGTGTGTGTGTGAGAGAGAGAGAGAGAGAGAGAGAGAAACGAAATTACAACTGAACAAAAGCTTCTGCACAAGGGTTCTATTTAAAGAACCACTTGTGTGGGATGTAAGCTAAAAAGTCCACTTAAGTGTATGTGGCCCATATCTTATGATATACCAAAATCACTTAAGCACGTGGTACCTTACCATATTTCTATTCTACTTAAGTGCATCGTACCTTACGATGTTCTACAATTCACTTAAGTGCACCGTACCTTACGGTGTTCCTTATTTACTCTATCTCTCATCATTGAGGAAGTACAAACTCCGCCTGAATCCTAATAAGTGTACTTTTGGTGTTCGTTCTGGTAAGTTATTGGGCTTTATTGTCAGCAAGAAGGGTATTAAGGTTGATCCTGCCAAGGTAAAAGCAATACAAGAGATGGCTGCCCCCAAAACTGAGAAGCAAGTAAGAGGTTTTCTCGGCCACTTGAACTATATCTCAAGATTTATATCGCATATGACTTCCACATGTGCGCCTATTTTAAAGCTTCTTCGGAAAGATCAGTCTTGTGATTGGACCGAAGATTTCTAGAAAGCTTTTGATAGTATCAAAAAGTATCTGCTTGAACCTATGATTCTGTCTCTATTTGTTGAAGGAAGACCTTTGATCATGTATTTGACTGTGCTTGAAGAGAGTATGGGTTATGTTATGGGCCAGCAAGATGAATCTGGGAAGAAAGAATATGCAATTTACTACCTCAGTAAGAATTTCACCGACTATGAGACTCGGTATTTGTCATACCCCGATTTTGATCCTGAATTGTTTCCATTTTTTTATTTTTTTTATCTGGCACTTGGCCTAAAGTTCATTTGCATACATTCATTCCCAAATCCATATTTTGTGATAAACTTTGGTTATTATCTAACTTTTTGATCATGATGCTTTGTGATTACAAATTGGATTTTAGTTATTTGATTTTAATTTTCGATTTTAATTTAATTTCAAAGCAAATCTAATTCCAAATTTCAAGTTAATCTTAATTGTGTTTTACTAATGATTCAAACTCTAATTGATTTTAATTTCCAAATAAATGTTAGAGTTGATATCAAAGTAATTTTAACAAATTATAGATTAATTTGATTTTAATTGGTTTTTTTTATTTTTTTGACATTGTGATTAGTCTCAGGTTATTTCTAAAATCCAATTCATTACATTTGCAACACCATAATTTGTTATTTAGTTGCTATTCAAGTCATATGCACTACAGTTCATGTTCAAATTCATTCCAAATATCAATTAGTGCAAGTCATGGCCATATAAATTTCATTCAAAGTGTTTTATTCCATTAAAATGATCAATTACATTATTACAATCCATCATACATTGTTCATGACATGGAAATTTACAAAAAAATCGCATTTATGACTGAATGTTGACTTTGGTCAGCTTTGACCAAGGTCAACCCGAATGATCCAAATCCTAGTCCTAAATCCCGAGATTTAATTGGCTTTTGAATCTTTTCCATTATGGGGTTTCCAAGTTCAACATTGGTGTCATTAGTTTCCAAGTTCAACACATGAACCAAAAGAAGTCACCTGCAGTACATGAAGCATTATCGAGTAGGCCAAGCTGCTCGAAATGGTACAAGAAAACCTGCAATATGACAGCAGTCCATGTTTCGGTTACAAAAGCCACAACAGGAAAATGGAAAGAACAAATATTTGTTTTGCCTTTCTCTGCTATTGAAAAGTTAAAACGGAATAAAAAGTGATTTGGAGAAGCAAAATTGCGCTTGCAGGTACAGCATCTGGTGAGTCACATTGTTGTCAACTTGAACTTTGTTAGGTTAAAGTTTCTACTTGGAAGTTGCTCTTGTAATGGATATAATCTCTCAGCTACAAGAACAAGTTAATTCGATTGCAAATTTAGCTTTTAATACCGTTGGGACATTGCAAAGAGACGCACCTCCTAACCGGCTCTCACCAAATTACCCTGAACCACCACCTGCACCTGCTGCCGGTACTCCTTCATCAACATGCTTGCAATCCCGTCCCCAACCTGCAACAAACAATAAAGAACATGGCACCGACAACAACTTGTAGCAGAAAACTCATAGCAGTCCAAAAAAAAGGGATTACAATCATTTCTAAATTCCATCTGCATTCTTTAACACAATACAAATAAGAGCTCCCTCTTTTAACAAACTCAGACCCCTCGGGTCAAGGATGAGCTAGTTTGTATGCGCAACTTCACTTCCGATCAAAGATCAAATGCCGTTGGTATTTCACAGTCTCTGGCTATGGCATATGTTATGGATCAGAAAGCAATGTTACTTCAGCAATCAACATGGCAAAATAATGTCAGGATGAATAATTTGGTTGAGCAAATCCATGGTCCACTTTCAAGCATTCAATCCTTGAGTAAAATCCTGTCTACACAAACAAAGAAAAGTCAGATTTCACATGACATTGTTGAGGATATCTTGGTGCTAGGTGATCGCTCGAGGGATGTTCTCCATCAACTTCAGGATGTTGTATATGTGACGAAGACTAATATTATGCGCCACAATGAAGAAGCAATCAAGGAAATGAATCACATGCTTGCTGAATCAGAAAAAACTCAATTGTTAGATAGTTCTCTAGTGGACAAGCTGCTTGTGGAATGCAACTTTCCATCTATATGCATTCATTCTGGAATGTCCCAGGAAGAAAGGTTGAAGCGTTATAAAGGTTTTAAGGAGGGACATACCAGGATTCTTGTAGCAACCGATTTGGTTGGCAGAGGAATTGACATTGAACGCGTGAATATTGTGACAAACTATGACATGCCTGACTCTGCAGACACATACTTACACAGAGTTGGCCGAGCTGGAAGGTTTGGCACCAAAGGCCTTGCAATTACATTTGTTTCATGTTCATCCGATGTTGACGTTCTCAATAATGTTCAGTCCCGGTTTGAGGTGGATATAAAACAGCTTCCTGAGCAGATTGATACATCTACATACATGCCACCACTTTCATCCGGAAATCCACCTCAAGCTGCTGTTGCTGTTGCGGCAACCAGTTCGCCTAATGAAACCGTCGGCTCAATTACACAAACTGACCAAGGAAAATCTTCATGTTCAGACCAATACCCCGAAATTTCACTGTAGTAAAAAAAGGTACAGGTAAAATTAGTCAAGGAAGTAAAATCTAAGAAAATACCCAAAATAGAGTTAAGACAAAAATATTGGAGAAAACTTGATTTCAGAATACCTTTTCGAATCTAGCATAAACAGGGCAATCCGAGTCTGAACATCAAAAAAAGTATTTCGTAGGGACGCCTCTTTTGAACCCAAGATACCAATTCGAAACCCTAATCAGCAGAGCATAAATAGGAAAAGAGTGAATCAGTAAGGGCACGAAAAAATTTGAGAAAAAAAGGGAACGGCGAAAAAGATACCACACAAACCCTAATCCCAAAATCGAAGCAAGAAACCAGTATTTGAAGATTCAAGGACTACCTGAGCTCGCCGTCACCGTCGAAGGTGAGCCGTCCTGTCCAATTTTCTTTATCCTTTCGCGTTTTGATTGGGGGATGATGACTGAAGGATGAGCGATTTTGAGATCGAGAGAGGTTTGGAGTTCGTGAGATTGTAAGAGACGAGTTTGTGAGAGGAGTTCGTGAGGATGTTGAGAGTTGAGGGAGATTGAGAGCGAGTACGGCAAGGGAGCGATTCGCTGAGAGCGATTGAATGGGTTTTTGTTGAGAGTGTGAGAGAGAAGTGAGGTTCAGGGCAATCTGTTACTATTCATTTTTTCTTCTTCTTTCTTTTAATTTACTTTAAACAGAATAAACCATTAAAAATGTTTAAAATTCCTAGGTCTTAGTTAATAATTGTTTTCATGTTTTCAACTTATACCCCATTGAAAAACCCAACAGCCAAGCGGCTGGGTTTAATTATGGTAGTCCAACAGATTTCTTTTTTATTAGTTTTTTATTTTAATTCTAATTTTTAATCTATCTTGGTTTATTTATCCAAACTAGCATTAAAACAATAACTAGTCATGAGTGGTCTGGTGGAGAGGGGTGATTTTTATGGTCTTTAGTGTAGTGGGTTCGATACCCGTATTGAGCATTTTATTTCTTTTAGCCTTTTTTTTTCTTTTAGCATTTTATTTTCTTTTAGCATTTTATTTTATGTTTATGTTTTTATTATACTCATGGTTGATCTGCTTTCTTTTAATTTCATCATTCATTCAAAACCATTTTAACTATAAAAATCATACTTTTCTCGATTCAATATCGAGCCCATTTTCACACCCTTGTAAGTCGATTGCTTTTTTTAAGCATCGCCGTCAACCTCACATAGCTTACTCTTGGGCTTTCTTACAATGAGCCGGTTCTCTTGCACTTACACTCATGCATTGCATTATTTGTTGTTTGGGCCCGATTTAATTATTTCATGATTTTTTAATCCCCATTTGATAAGATGTACCCCACTCCCCCGATGTGTAATAATTTTGTACTGTTTTATTTCTTTATTTTTACTTGACTGTTTAGTTAGCTACTAACACAAGAATAAAATCAACAATTTCAAAAGATACAAAAATGTGACTCGATCCAACGTCGAGTATTTTCACAATAAACAAACCAATTCATTTCTCCCTCCCGTTCTATTCCATTTCTTTCAAACTTTCACCCAACGCTTGATTCAACGTCAAGCCAGTTTTCTTAATAAAAAACTCAAAAATATTAATTTATAGTTAAGACCTTTTCAATAAGATGGAAGTGGAACGAGGTGTATACCGCGCACTCCTGAGACTAAGATTCGAGATGTATATCTCGCCAATCCTAGCTCTCGCCATCATCCAAATTCATCCACTTTGTTTTCCCTCAAACACTCATTCAAATTTCTCTTAAACGTCCATCAATACTTGATCTAGGGTCAAGTCATTTTCACAACAAAAACCAAAATACCTAATTCTTACTTAACACTTTTCCAATAAAGGTGGAAATGGAACATGGTGTATACCATGCACTCCTGAGGTTAAGATTCGAGACGTATGCCTCGCCAATCTTAACTCTCGCCATCGTCTAAAATTGTCAATGTGGTTTCGTTAAACCCTTTCTCAATCAAATCTAAGATACCTAAATCTTATTTAACACTTTTTCAATAAAGGTGGAAATGGAACATGGTGTATACCATGCACTCCTGAGGTTAAGATTCGAGACGTATGCCTCGCCAATCTTAACTCTCGCCATCGCCTAAAATTGTCGATGCGGTTTCTTCAAACCCTTTATCAATCAAATTCAAAAATACTTAATTCTTATTTTAACCTCTTTCAATAAAGATGGAAATGGAACATGGTGTATACCGTGCACTCCTGAGGCTAGGATTCGAGATGTATATCTCACTCATCCAAGTCCTCGCCATCACTCAAAATACATCCAACCGATCAAACTCTTTTCTCGCCGCCGTGCGACTAATCGAAAACCCTTTCATAAATGAAAGATATATTGTCTTAAGTGATACAAAACAATGTTTCGGCCATGATTGTCGAGTCGAGATAAGTGACGCTTTTACGAATGTAGATTTATAAATCCGTTCGATGTGTGGTATGCGTCCACTCCTCATCTGTTTTGGGTAAAACAATGTTTTCGTCGATTAATACAGTATAGCTTTCGCTAAAATCGACCAACAAACAAACATTTTTCTACCCAGAACTACGTAAGCCTTGATTTCTCTATTGAGATACGTAGGAGCAGGATTTGTAAATCTTGTCAGGCCCACTAATAAAAAAAACTTAGGTTTAGTCCTTCATCAAAAATTCAAAAACATTCTCCTCTCTTCTATTCTTTCTTTCCCACCTAATAACTTGAAAAGCCTAACATTTCAAACTAACATTAACGCACACAACTGACCTAATGGTTCCCGTTGAGTACAACGGACGTGAGGGGTGCTAATACCTTCCCCTCGCGTAATCGACTCCCGAATCCTGATATGGTTGCGACGACCATATCTTATCCTTTCTTTGTCTTGGGTTTTATCGATATTTCCCCTTTCCTTCTTAGGAATAAATAAAGTTCGGTGGCGACTCTGTTCAGTCCATCATTGCGAGCGTGCGATCGCGCTTCGCTTTGTAGTCGTATCCCCATTTTTTCGAGGTGCGACAGTATTCTATGCTTGAAAGGACATGTTACGCATTGGCTTGGGTTGCTAAGCGTCTGTGCCAGTATATGTTGATTCATACTACTTGGTTGATTTTCAAAATGGATCCAATTAAGTACATTTTTTAGAAGCCTGCTTTAACTAGGAGGATTGCCCGTTGGCAGATGTGGTTATCTGAGTATGATATTGAATACCAATCTTAGAAAGCTGTTAAAGGTATTGTCTTGGCTGACCATTTGGCTCACCAACCGATTGAAGATTATCAGTTAGTGCAATATGATTTTCCTGATGAAAAGATTTTGTACTTGAAGATGAAAGATTATGATGAACCATTGTTTGAAGAAGGACCAGAACATGGTTTCCGTTGGGGCATGGTATTTGATGGAGCTGTTAATTCGTATGGTAATGGCATTGGGGAAGTGATTATTACTCCTAAAGGCACTTATTTTCCATTTACGGCTAGATTGACTTTCAAGTGTACAAACAATATGGCTGAGTATGAAGCTTGCATTATGGGGCTTAAAGAGGCCATTGATCTCAAAATTAAATATCTTGACGTCTATAGAGATCCAACTTTGGTTGGGTGAATCAGATCAAAGGTGAATGGGAGATGAATCAACCCGGTTTAATACCATACCGAGATTATGCGAGGAGGATTTCAACTTTCTTTGCAAAGTTTGAGTTTCATCATATCCCTCGAGACGAAAACCGGATGGCAGATGCTCTTGCAACGTTGGCTTCCATGATTGTGGTGAAATTTTGGAACGAAGTTCCCAATTTGACTGTGATGCGTCTTGATAGGCCAACTCATGTATTTGCTGTTGAAGAAGTCAAAGATGAAAAGCCATGGTATTTTGATATCAAATGTTTCCTTCAAAGTCAGAGTTACCCGCCTGGGGCATCTTTGAAAGATAAGAAAACTTTGAGAAGATTAGCTGGAAACTTCTACCTGAATGGTGATGTTCTTTACAAGAGAAATTTCAATATGGTTTTGCTTAAATGCGTGGATAGACACGAAGCAGACCTGTTGATGACTGAAGCCCATGAAGGTTCCTTTGGTACCAATTTTAATGGACATGTTATGGTAAAGAAGATGTTGAGAGCAGGTTACTATTGGCTGATAATGGAATCTGACTCTTGCAAGTTTGTGAAGAAATGTCACAAATGTCAAATTTATGTGGATAAGATTCATGTTCCTATGACATTGTTGAACGTTATTTCCTCTCCATGGCCCTTCTCCATGTGGGGAATTGATATGATTGGCATGATTGAGCCCAAAGCTTCGAATGAACATTGTTTCATTTTGGTGGCTATTGATGACTTCACAAAGTGGGTTGAAGCGGCATCGTATGTGAATGTGACCAAGCAAGTCATTGTAAGGTTTATCAAGAATCAAATTATATGTTGTTATGGTGTTCCGAGTAAGATCATTGCTGATAATGGATCAAACTTGAACAATAATATGGTGGAAGATCTTTGCAAAGACTTCAAGATTGCACATCATAATTCTTCTCCCTACATACCCAAGATGAATGGGGTTGTTGAAGCTGCGAATAAGAACATCAAGAATATTATCCAAAAGATGGTTATGACGTACAAATATTTGCATGAGATACTCCCATTCACTTTGCATGGCTACCGTACATCCATACGCACTTCAACAGGGGCAACCCCTTTCTCTCTTGTTTATGGCATGGAAGTTGTGCTCCCCGTGGAGGTTGAGATTCCCTTATTGTGTGTCTTGATGGAAGCCAAGTTGACTGAAGCTGAATGGTGTCAAACCAGATATGATCAACTCAATTTGATTGAAGAGAAAAGATTGACTACCATGTGTCATGGTCAGTTGTATTAGTAGAGAATGAAGAAATCATTTGATAAGAAGGTCAAGCCTCATGTGTTTAGAGAAGGTGACCTCGTGCTCAAGAAGATTCTATCTTTCAAACCTGATGTTATGGGCAAATGGACTCTTAATTATGAAGGCTCATATGTTGTGAAGAGAGCCTTTTCAGGTGGCGCTTTGATTTTATAACTATGAATGGTGAAGAGTTCATGCGTCCTGTGAATACCGATGCAGTCATGAAATACTTTGACTAAAAAAGAAAAGAACAACTTGCTAAGTTGAAAACGCGAAAGGGAGGCTTAGGCAAAAATGAGCCTCTTAGTGGATTGAAATTCCGAAAGAGTGATCCAGGCAAAAAATAGAGACATAAAACAGAAAACTTATCCCGGTATATTGAGTACTCCACCTTGAGGAAATCTAGGCAAAAATTAGGGATTATGGCAAGTAACTGCATCCGGATGGTCCTGATCTTTGAACAATTTTGAGCAAGTCATTTGGCTCTAGTTCATCATTCTCAACCAAAGACAAGAGCACAACAGATCTCAAAGTCGATAGGGAGAGTAGTGATCATTATATTCAATGTAACCCTTTTCCATGTAAATTACCATTTTCAAACTTTGTAAAGATCCATGGAGTCCCGTCATTGACGGACTACCATTCTATTAAATAAAGTTGAGCTTTTATCCAATTATTTCTATCCTTATTTACTTCTGTTAAATAAAATTGAATTTTTATGATGATAATTTTGAAATAAATCAATGAATAATTATTTTTCTTGAAATAATAAAAGCAGTCACTCTATCCCGTACAGGGAAAACAGAATAATTACGACTCGACTCGACCGACTATGCTCTGATACCACTAATGTAACACCCTTCTAAATACCCCAATTATTTAATTAAAATAACAATGTGTCAATCAGAGTAATATGCAATCAAGGGTGTCACACAGTTACTTCACACCATTCACCAATATAACGGTCATGCTCTGTTATTAATTCAAAACATAAGCATTTGCATAAAACGCAGCGGATAGAAATCTCATCAATCATGTAAAACATTACATGTAAAATGGTTCATAACCAACAATAAAACATTTAAAACAAGTTAAAACATCCCATCCCGATGTTACATCTATCAGAGCACGACCCACTAAGGAGACTACACTAGACTCCAAGCATTAGCTTCTACTCAGCTCATTGCTCGTTACCTGAAAAATAGTTGTAAGGGTGAGTTCTTCAATCGATATAATAAGCATTATAAATTATCATGTCATGTTAAGTAAATAACACATTTCATCACCCAAATCAGATTACACATTCAGCAACGGCAATATCAACTCAATCATACTCATACTCAATGTCAACACAACCACACGTATAATATTGGAATACATCCATTCATATTATACGCCATACATACATTATGCAATGAGACTCCACACATGCGGTACCGACTATTCTTGAACATATAGTTCAAGCTCACCGATCAAATCCAGATACGGCTACTAAGCTCACTAGTCCCACTCATTTGAGACCTAGTGACTCACTCACTAATTCCTCACCATGGGAATTAGCTACAGCCCCAAAGGCTATGCTATGCACACTAATCATCTAGCATGCAAACATCAACAACAAATCCACAATGATTCACTCACTAATTCCTCACCATGGGAATTAGCTACAGCCCCAAGGCTATGCTATGCACGCTAATCATCTAGCAATGCAACATCAACAACAATCCACAATGGACACATGCTCACACTCTAAGCCATACAACAGCCCATTCACAATTACATGCATAATATATACATTCACAACATTATGCATATCATCATACATTATCAACACATTTGTCAAAACATCATATCATCTCAAATAATTGAACACGGTATTAGCACACTCTACTAATACCTATACTGCTCAAAACAGCGGGAAATAATCCCTACCATATCACACACTGATATAGGCAACCACCAATTAGGCACACAACATTTAAATTAACAATTTTTCCATACTGCAACAGTGTTAACCGGTTAACGCCCTGGGTTAACCGGTTAACGCAGGCAAAACACGCTTACTGCCCAAAACTTATCAGCGTTAACCGGTTAACGCCCTGGATTAACCGGTTAACGCAGGCAAAACAGCACTAATTCTCAATTCGTAACAGTGTTAACCGGTTAACACCCTGGGTTAACCGGTTAACGCAGACAAAACAGCAGTTCCTGCGCTAACACAAAGCAGAATGCAGAATTCTCCGCATTTTCCGCCGTTGGAGGACTTTCGGACCTCCGATTCCCATTCCGTAAAAAGCTCTACGTTAGGGAAATTACAACACACTCAATTACAGGTTCAATTCCAGTCTTTACACAACATATCCATCACAATTTTCAGCATTCGACGATCCCAATTAGGGTCAATTCAACGGTTTATCACTACCCATTACATGCTAACCCATAATACCCATTAAACGACGATAAACCCCCCTTACCTGATTAATCCGGCAAATCTTTGAGCTCCAAGCTCTTCTCTTCTCCAACCTTTGCTCTCTGGTTCTTCCTCTTGCTCTGCCTCTTTCAGCCGCTTCTCTGAGTTTCACGTGAAAACCTTATTTTCCAAAATGAACTCTTTTTACTTATTCCAGCTTATATATTTTCCAATAATTATTATTACCCCAATAATAATAATAATAATAATAATAATAATAATTCAATAATTTCAAAATAATAATAATAATAATCCAATTATCTAATTAAATTAATAAATATATTATTAACTTAATTTAAATAATTACCATATTATTATCGGGGTGTTACAACTCTCCCCCACTAAAAGAGTTTTCGTCCTCGAAAACATACCTCAAGCGAATAACTCCGGATAAGACTCCTTCATCCGACTCTCCAGTTCCCAAGTCACATTGCCACCTGCTGGTCCTCCCCAAGCTACCTTCACCAAGGCAATCTCTTTACCCCGCAACTGCTTCAACTCTCGATCCTCGACCCTCATAGGTGATGTTTCCACAGTCAGGTTATCTCTCACATGTACATCATCTATTTGGACTACATGCGACGGATCATGAATGTACCTCCTCAACTGAGACACATGAAAAACCTCATGCAAATTCGCAAGCGACGGCGGTAAAGCGATACGATAGGCTACCTCCCCTATCCTCTCCAAAATCTGATAAGGACCAATAAATCGAGGTGTCAACTTTTTCGACTTCAAAGCTCGCCCAACACCAGTTATCGGAGTAACACGAAGAAACACATGATCTCCCTCTTGAAACTCAAGTGACTTCCTCCTCTTATCATGATAACTCTTCTGACGACTCTGAGCAATTCTCATCTTCTCCTGAATCATCTTAATCTTTTCCGTAGTTTGTTAAACAATCTCCGGTCCAACCACAGCACTCTCACCGGACTCATACCAACATAAAGGTGTCCGACATCTCCTACCATACAAAGCTTCAAACGGTGCCATACCAATGCTCGAATGAAAACTATTGTTGTAGGTAAACTCAATCAAAGGAAAATAACAATCCCAAGCACCTCCCTTTTCCAAAACACAAGCCCTCAAAAGATCCTCTAATGACTGAATCGTCCTCTCAGTCTGGCCATCAGTCTGCGGATGATATGCAGAACTCAATCTCAGCTTAGTTCCCAAAGCCTTCTGCAAACCTTCCCAAAACTTCGATGTAAATCTAGGATCTCTGTCCGAAACAATACTAGACGGAATACCATGCAAACTTACAATCTTCTCAATATACAACTCGGCTAATCTTTCTAACGGATAATCCATTCTGATCGGAATGAAATGAGCCGACTTTGTCAATCTGTCAACAATCACCCAAATAGCTTCACAATTCTTACTTGTCCTCGGTAAACCAGAAACAAAATCCATACTGATACTATCCCACTTCCACTCTGGAATAGTCAACGGTTGCATTAGCCCAGACAGCTTCTGATGCTCAATCTTTGACTTCTGACAAGTCAAACAGGAATAAACAAAACTCGCAATTTCTTTCTTCATTCCCGGCCACCAAAATAACTTTTTCAAATCATGATACATCTTCGTAGCTCCAGGATGAATACTCAGGCCACTACGATGTCCTTCTTCAAGAATACTCTTCTTAAGTTCGATAACATCCGGAATACACACCCGATTACCAAATTTCAAAACATCATTCTCATCAACTCTGAATTCACCACCTTGACCTTGATTCACTAGAGTCAACTTATCAACCAAAAGCACATCGGATTTCTGACCCTCTCTAATCTCATCCAGAATACCACTCGTTAACTTCAACATTCCCAATTTAACACTATTGTGAGTACTCTCACACACCAAACTCAAGTCTCTAAACTGCTCAATTAAATCCCATTCTCTAACCATTAACATAGACATATGCAATGATTTCCGACTCAATGCATCAGCCACTACGTTTGCTTTACCCGGATGGTAATTCAAACCAAAGTCATAATCCTTCAGAAATTCTAACCATCTCCTCTGTCTCATATTCAGCTCTTTCTGATCAAACAAATACTTTAAACTTTTATGGTCACTGAAAACCTCAAATCTTGACCCATACAAGTAATGCCTCCATAATTTCAGAACAAATACCACAGCTGCTAACTCTAAATCATGTGTCGGATAGTTCCTCTCATGAACCCTTAGTTGTCTCGAAGCATAAGCTATAACCTGCTTATTCTGCATCAACACACCACCCAAACCCAACAATGAAGCATCACAGTAAACCTCAAATGGTTCCGACGGACTCGGTAATATCAGAATAGGAGCAGTAGTCAACCTTCTCTTTAACTCTTGGAAACCTTCTTCACATTTTGAGTCCCAAACAAATGCTTGCCCCTTTCTAGTCAACATCGTCAACGGTAACGCCAACTTAGAAAATCCCTCAATGAATTTCCTATAGTAACCAGCCAATCCCAGGAAACTGCGAATCTCAGCAACAGACTTCGGAGCTTCCCACTTAGACACTGCTTCTATCTTAGAAGGATCAACAGCAACACCACCTCTTGAAATCACATGACCAAGAAAACTAACCTCTTCTAACCAAAATTCACACTTGGATAGTTTAGCAAATAACTTCTTTTCTCGTAGAACTTCTAAAACCACTCTCAAATGCTCAACATGCTCTTCTTCAGATTTCGAATACACCAAAATGTCATCAATAAACACCACAACAAACTTATCTAGGAACGGATGGAAAATCCTATTCATGTACTCCATAAATACTCCAGGCGCATTAGTCACACCAAAAGGCATTACAGAATACTCATAATGTCCATACCTCGTTCTGAAAGCAGTCTTCTGAATATCCTCAGCTTTCACACGTATCTGATGATATCCCGATCTCAAATCTATTTTGCTGAACACACTCGCACCAACCAACTGGTCCATCAAATCATCGATCCTCGGCAAAGGATACCGATTCTTGATCGTCACTTTATTCAGTTGCCTGTAGTCCACACACAACCTCATAGTACCTTCTTTCTTCTTAACCAATAACACTGGTGCACCCCACGGTGACACACTCGGACGAATAAATTTCTTATCCAACAGATCTTCCAACTGACTCTTCAATTCAGTTAACTCAACAGCAGACATACGGTACGGAGCCATCGATATCGGTCTAGTACCAGGTACCAAATCAATCGAGAACTCAACTTCACGCTCTGGCGGTAATTCATTCACTTCTTCTGGAAACACATCAGGAAAATCACACACCACGGCTAGATCACAAATTGCCATATTATCTTTAGCCTCTAAAGTCGCTAACAGCATAAACAACTCTGCCCCATCCGCTACTGCCTCATTCACCTGCCTCGCTGATAGAACCACACTCTCTCCTACCTCAACCTCAGGAAATATTACAGTCTTATCAAAACAGTTGATCGAAACCCGGTTAAACACCAACCAGTTCATACCCAAGATAACGTCAATCTGCACTAGTGGAAGACACACAAGGTCTATCCCAAAATCTCTACCAAAAATACTCAAAGGACAACTCAAGCAAACTGAAGTAGTAGTCACTGAACCCTTTGCAGGAGTATCAATCACCATACTACCATACATCTCAGATATCTCTAACTTAAGTTTCACAGCACAATCCAAAGATATAAAGGAATGAGTAGCACCGGTGTCAATAATAGCTACAAGAGGAAAACCATTTATATAACACGTACCTCTGATCAAACGATCATCCGCAGAAGTCTCAGAACCCGATAAGGCAAAGACCTTGCCTCCTGACTGATTCTCCTTCTTCGGCTTAGGACACTGTGGACTGATATGACCCACCTCTCCACAGTTGAAACAAGTTACAGTCTTCAACCGGCACTCTGCAGCCAAATGACCACCTTTGCCACACTTGAAACACTTCATCTCAGCACTGGTACACTCATGGACACGATGTCCAGCCCGACCACATCTATAACACTTAGCAGGGGCACTAGAGTCTCCCCCACTAGGCCTCTTCATCCCACTCTGTCTCTGAAAACCTTTGCCAGCTGCATACGGTTTTCCGCGATCATTCTGATTCTTGCCTTTCCTATCAACCCTTTGTTGATAGCTCTCTGCTCTGGCTTTGGAATCCTGTTCAAAAATCCTGCAACAGTCAACCAAGTCAGAAAACACTCTGATCCGTTGGTATCCAATAGCCTGCTTGATCTCGGGACGTAACCCGTTCTCAAACTTCACACATTTCGAAAATTCTCCAGCAGCCTCATTATAGGGAGTGTAATACTTCGACAGCTCTGTGAACTTAGCAGCATACTCCGTAACAGACTTGTTACCCTGCTTCAACTCTAAGAACTCTATCTCTTTCTTTCCTCTGACATCTTCTGGAAAGTACTTCCTTGGGAATCTCTCTCTGAACACAGCCCAAGTGATTTCAGCATTCCCAGCAGTTTCCAACTCAGTGCGGGTAGCAACCCACCAATCATCAGCTTCTTCTGACAGCATATGCGTACCGAACCTGACCTTCTGGTTATCGGCACACTCAGTCACTCGGAAGATTCTCTCTATCTCCTTCAACCACTTCTGAGCGCCATCTGGATCGTATGCTCCCTTGAACATTGGAGGATTGTTCTTCTGGAACTCACTCAGTTGACGAGCAGCTCCCATTCCCACCACATTCGGATTCCCTCCAAGTACTCCAGCTAGCATACCCAGAGCCTCAGCAATCGCAGCATCATCTCTACCTCTTCCAGCCATCTCTATTCTGAAAACCCAACAAGCTAAAACAATAAGTACTGATAGGGTTACACAACACCTATCCCGTACAGGGAAAACAAAATAATTACGACTCGACTCGACCGACTATGCTCTGATACCACTAATGTAACACCCTTCTAAATACCCCAATTATTTAATTAAAATAACAATGTGTCAATCAGAGTAATATGCAATCAAGGGTGTCACACAGTTACTTCACACCATTCACCAATATAACGGTCATGCTCTGTTATTAATTCAAAACATAAGCATTTGCATAAAACGCAGCGGATAGAAATCTCATCAATCATGTAAAACATTACATGTAAAATGGTTCATAACCAACAATAAAACATTTAAAACAAGTTAAAACATCCCATCCCGATGTTACATCTATCAGAGCACGACCCACTAAGGAGACTACACTAGACTCCAAGCATTAGCTTCTACTCAACTCATTGCTCGTTACCTGAAAAATAGTTGTAAGGGTGAGTTCTTCAATCGATATAATAAGCATTATAAATTATCATGTCATGTTAAGTAAATAACACATTTCATCACCCAAATCAGATTACACATTCAGCAACGACAATATCAACTCAATCATACTCATACTCAATGTCAACACAACCACACGTATAATATTGGAATACATCCATTCATATTATACGCCATACATACATTATGCAATGAGACTCCACACATGCGGTACCGACTATTCTTGAACATATAGTTCAAGCTCACCGATCAAATCCAGATACGGCTACTAAGCTCACTAGTCCCACTCATTTGAGACCTAGTGACTCACTCACTAATTCCTCACCATGGGAATTAGCTACAGCCCAAAAGGCTATGCTATGTACACTAATCATCTAGCATGCAAACATCAACAACAAATCCACAATGATTCACTCACTAATTCCTCACCATGGGAATTAGCTACAGCCCCAAGGCTATGCTATGCACGCTAATCATCTAGCAATGCAACATCAACAACAATCCACAATGGACACATGCTCACACTCTAAGCCATACAACAGCCCATTCACAATTACATGCATAATATATACATTCACAACATTATGCATATCATCATACATTATCAACACATTTGTCAAAACATCATATCATCTCAAATAATTGAACACGGTATTAGCACACTCTACTAATACCTATACTGCTCAAAACAGCGGGAAATAATCCCTACCATATCACACACTGATATAGGCAACCACCAATTAGGCACACAACATTTAAATTAACAATTTTTCCATACTGCAACAGTGTTAACCGGTTAACGCCCTGGGTTAACCGGTTAACGCAGGCAAAACACGCTTACTGCCCAAAACTTATCAGCGTTAACCGGTTAACGCCCTGGGTTAACCGGTTAACGCAGGCAAAACAGCACTAATTCTCAATTCGTAACAGTGTTAACCGGTTAACACCCTGGGTTAACCGGTTAACCCAGACAAAACAGCAGTTCCTGCGCTAACACAAAGCAGAATGCAGAATTCTCCGCATTTTCCGCCGTTGGAGGATTTTCGGACCTCCGATTCCCATTCCGTAAAAAGCTCTACGTTAGGGAAGTTACAACACACTCAATTACAGGTTCAATTCCAGTCTTTACACAACATATCCATCACAATTTTCAGCATTCGACGATCCCAATTAGGGTCAATTCAACGGTTTATCACTACCCATTACATGCTAACCCATAATACCCATTAAACGACGATAAACCCCCCTTACCTGATTAATCCGGCAAATCTTTGAGCTCCAAGCTCTTCTCTTCTCCAACCTTTGCTCTCTGGTTCTTCCTCTTGCTCTGCCTCTTTCAGCCGCTTCTCTGAGTTTCACGTGAAAACCTTATTTTCCAAAATGAACTCTTTTTACTTATTCCAGCTTATATATTTTCCAATAATTATTATTATCCCAATAATAATAATAATAATAATAATTCAATAATTTCAAAATAATAATAATAATAATCCAATTATCTAATTAAATTAATAAATATATTATTAACTTAATTTAAATAATTACCATATTATTATCGGGGTGTTACAGGTCCCATCTCCAATTGAGTTGATGATTAGTCCCCTTTGCAAATCCATATTCCCCAGCTGAGGTGCTCATGTTTTGTATCCCCCAGTTTGTGATTTGGATGACCGGACCCTGGAGATTCGGAACCTTTATTTGGTTTCCATTTGCATTTGATTGTGTTGCATAACTTCAGCAATTTCTCCTTTGAGTGAACCAGATCTGGTTATCTTTGCCTTAGAATCGGTTTATTTTGTAATTTCTAAGAAGAATTTGATGATTATTGAGGAATGTGATGGTCTTTGTCACAACATCCCTAGAAATTTGATTAAGTCCTCATGCAGATTTTTATCTCTTGTATTCCCCGCCAGAGTTCATCTTTTGATAGAAGTTCCCTCTTTTCCGGCAATGTTTGATTTTAAGTAGTATTTGATTTCATCCCCTACAAGGTTGTCTCCCATTTAGCATGGTGTTGACTTAAAATTACCTGCAGTGTTGATTTGTTTGGATCCTCAACAGATCCTTCCCTATCCTCGACATGTTTAGTTGATCATCCTCAGTAGTGCTCTCTTCCCGCAGAGTTTTCCATTATTGATTGAAAGCATATTCTCCATGACTTTCCCAGCCATAGAATATTGATTCATAGCTAGATGATTTATTTTCATCCCTAGAACTTTCTCCAGTTGGTGTTTCCATCTTGTTGAGATTACTCGAGTATTGTAGTGATGATTCAAATCTTTGTTATTTGTATCCTTTGTGCTGTTTTGTCAGCATATTTATAATCATATACATACATGTTCATGCATAAAACACAACATCATATATTTTATTATGCATTTTTTATCGCATTGATTTTTCTTTTGATCCCCTGTTTTGGTGATATTATTTCCTCATACATATTTGGTTTGTCTGTCCTCCTTCAATTGTAGAGTGTCAGCCCCTTAAGAAGAAAGAGTTTAACCTTTCTCGTTCCCCACTGAGTTATTTCCTCGTGATTGATTGTTATTTCAGTTTCCTCCCCGGTTAATTATCTGAATGGAACCATTCCCCTTGAGTTATATCCTTATCGGGTTGAGTCTTTGCTTGACCGTTTCTTTCTAGTTATTGTCTAGATAGATATTTTAGCCCCCCGAGAGTCTATTACCCGGTAACCAGTAATATTCTTCTTGATGTTGAGTACATTGCTTTTACCAAATACCCGATAAAATGTAATCTACTTCCTTTGTGTTCCCCAGCGGATTCGTTTCCATGTTTCCTCGGAGAGTCTATCCTTGATATGTTCATCCTAGCCGATGACAGATATTCTTCCTTAGAGTTTATCTTTGATATGTTCATCTTAACTAGTGATAAATGCTCTCTTTTTGGTCTTCTACCCGGTAAAAAGGTAGTTGTAATCCCTATTTTATTCCCCAGAGAGTCTATCCTTGATTTGTTCACTTTAATCGGTGATGGATTTTCTCTTATTTGTGGTATTCTACCCAGTAACCGATAGTTGTAATTCCTACTTTCCCCTGCTGAGTCTATCCTTGATATGTTCACCTTAACCAATGACGGATACTCTCTTTTTGGTATTCTGTCCGGTAACTGGTAGATATAATTCCTATTTGTTCCCCATCTGGTTTATCCTTGATATGTTCATTCTAACCGATGACGGATATTCTTCCTCCGACTTTATCCTTGATATGTTCACCTTAACCAGTGACGGATACTCTTTTTTTGGTCTTTTGCCCTGTCATACCCCAATTTTGTCAGGGTAAGGAAAAATCCTTCACCAACATTCACTATCAGATGTCATAAGGCATGAACTCTATCTTAAGGCATAAGTTCTATCTTAGGGTTTCTCAGCCCTTGGTGACATCAAATCTTCAGTGACATTTTCATCTGTTGAGATCCTTAAAAAGACATTTGTTGCATTTGTCTCTTATTGCTATTACTAAAGCATGGGATGGTATGTGCATTTTGGGACTTTTTTTGTTAACAAGGCCCATTTTGGTTTATCCATGAGATCTCTTGGTTTTAAAAAAGGGTCATTCACATAAACATGTCCATAATTAAAATTACAAAGTGTGGTTCAAATCTTTTTACATCATTGATCCAAAGTCCATTTGATTATCAATAAGTATTAAGAGACATGATTATTTTTATGATCACTTGTTATTAAGCTCATTTTCACATCTCAAATATATGTACCAAATTTCTAAACCATTCATAAATCCTTAAACTAAATTTGCATTTTTTTAAGTACGCGTGTGTTGGTTTAGATCAAGTCACCATATGTATGTGTATGTGTTGGTTTTTGTGATTAAGGTTGAAATTGCAATATTTGTGGCATGTTTTATTTTAGATCTTTTGTCACATTTTATTTTGGTTAATAGTAATATGCTAAAGGTGACCAAGTTGAAAGTCCAATTTAATTGCATTATGGCCCAATCCATTTTCAGATTGAGATAAAGTTTAAACACTTTAATTGATTAACACAAGTAAAATAATTAAGACAAAGTTTAAATGTTTTAAAAAAAAGAGATTAAATTGCATAATTGAATTTTAAGTCCAAAATGTTACAAATAATTCCCAAAGTTACATAATTATCCAAATAACTCCAAAAGCTTACATAATTAATCCAAAAGCATTTACATAAATACCCAAAAAAGGTCTTAAATTAAAATTGTACACATGTTACAAACAGTCTCATAGATTAATACAATACGTCCCAAAAGTCCAAAGTACATCAAAGTAGATTTAGAAAAAGTTTAAGGTTGCTGCATTGTCCAGTAGTGTGAAGAAGGGATCCTCAAGACATTTCCAAAACCACCCTGTTGAAGTGAAGCGCCCCCAAATCCAACTAGAGCAGGCGCAGGCTCCTTTCAATCAACATCTCTTCACCTTTTATAAACCTACAAAAATCAATTCAGAGATTAAAAGGGCTTATCAAATAAGTGCTTAAAGAAAATTGGAAAATAAACTAATAAAATGCTCAGGTTATTGTTTTGCACAAGAGGCCATAATGAACACTAATTCAAACAACTTTAAATCCACAGAACAACAATCCCATAAAATCTGGAAAGGATAATCTAACAAGTTATCTCAAGAACAAAAGATTCATCATATATATCAAAAGCAGATTACCAGTAGGACATGCACGGTTTTAGAATCCAAGAATAAAAAACAAAAATAATTTGTTAAACATCAAAACCCTAACATTCGAACAAAGCAACACAACATCAAACAGAAGAACATTCAAAAAATAAGAAGAAAGAATAGAAGAAGACGAAGAGAGATTTAGAGGGGGAGAAGAACTTATCTCAATAGCGACGAAAAGCTCACGTCGCCGGACGCAACTCAGCCAAGTGGTTCTCTTATTTCCTTTCCTCGCTTGAAATACATATGTATTCTGTTCGTCACTACAAATCAAACAAAACCCCTTTATTAATTTCTCAAAATCGTGACTTTAGAAGGTCGAATTTCAAAACTTAGGGTTTGGTTTTTCACATGTTTGCCTATTGCTGTTTAGATTTTGATTTATGGTTAGGATAAGTTAGGGTTTTCGTTGGTGGCGTGAGAGATTATTTGAGTTAGGGTTTAGGTTTGTGCTTTCTTTTGGAACACCGATCTGGTTGATTGAAGCGGATTTTGGAAGAGAGGAGGTCGGATATGGGTTCAGAGGCCAAAAATAAGTAGGATTTGTGTTCAGAGATTTGGGTTTTGGGGTGGTGGTCGCCGGAGAAGAAGAAGGCGGCGCCACGGTTGGTCGGCCGCCACCGTCTTCTCCGGCAGTTATTGGTCGTGCGGAGGACGGGGAGGAGAAGAGAGTTGCAGAGCGTGTGATTGAAGAGAGAGAAGACAAATGTGCAAATGAGGGTTTCTTCCTCATTTCTCTTTTTAAATGAACGTTTGGAGCCTCCGCATGTGCGCCAAGTGGCGTCGTGCTAGAATGCCACGCCTGAGTTGACCTTGGTCAACCAGGAGATCCAGTGTGGGCACCCCTTGTTTCCTTACCGTTCACTGCAGTCAACTTCCACACATCCGTTTGACCAAGTCAGATCAGTGGATCTGATAGTCAAGAGTTTAGCTAGAAGTCAGCAAGGTTGACTGGGCTCAGCAACCTTTCCCTGCGTTTTGGGCCTTTAGTTTGGACCCAAATACCCTTTTTTTGGCTTTTTTACAGCCCCTCTGTTTCAAGTGCAGCGCCCAGATTTGGGCCTCACTTAATACCAGCCCATTTTCTTCATTTTTTTTACTTGTTCATTTTTTTTTCTTTATTATATTTTTCATATACACTTATAAAATATATATATTAGATAGTTATTAATTCCTAATGATGATTATTTAATTATTTTTACAATATTTAAATATTTCATTTATTTCATTTACTTTATTTCAAAATTATATATATATATATATATATATATATATATATATATATATATATATATATATATATATATATATATATATATATATATATTGTTGTTATTAATCCCTAATGATAGTTATTTAATTATTTATATCATTACTATTTAATCATTTATATTATTTAACCAAATAATCCATTAATTATTTAATTAATTAATAATATCATTGTTACTATCATTTGTAATTTAAATAATAGCTCATTTTGTGGAATGTGTGTGCATTATTATTTTGTACCTACTTATTTGTACCAAGTCTTGAATGCATATGTATGGTGTGTTACAATTGTGACAAGATTATGTTGTTGTCACCGGTTTAAAATCATTCGAACCAATTTCAAAAATAAATCACATATTTCTCGATTCAAAGTCGAGCCCATTTTCAAAACACCTTTGTAAGTCGATCGCTTGTATAAGCATCGCCATCAACCTCACATGGCTTACTCTTGGGCCTTCTTACAATGAGACCTATTCGGTTTTAATTAATCGATTAGATGAATTATTCACTAAATTCAATTCATTCACAAAATAAAAATTTAAAACCTCGATCCAACATCGAGTATTCTTTATTAAGAATTAAAATACCTGATCACAATTAAACGTTATTTCACTTAGGAATAAAAGAGGAAATGGTTTTGAGTTTTCAACTCCTTTCCTCGATTATTTGAATACGAATTCTTTTACTCGGTTAGTCGAATAATCGTCATTTCTAATCCACTTAAGCACAAACAAATCAAATCCTTTTATAACAAAAAACCAAAAGGGAGATAACTTTGAGTCTTTAATTTTTCTCCTCGACTATTTGAATACAAGTTCTCTTACTTGGTTAGTCAAATAATTGTGGTTCCTCTACAAACTTTTAAAGCCCGATTAAATCAAATTACTTTCATAATAAGCTAAATGAAAAGGGAGATGACTTTGAGTTTTCAACTTCTCTCCTCATCTGTTTGAATACGAGTTTCTCTTACTCGGTCAGTCGAACAATTGTCATTTTTCCACAAACATACAACTTATTCAAATCATTTTCTTAATAAACTATACGAAAAAGGAGAAGGTTTTGAGCTTTCAACTCCTCTTCTCAAATGCTTGGATATGAGTAGTCTTACTCAGTCATTCAAGTACTTGGTTTCATTATAAAATACGTCAACCATATATAACCTTATCTTCATAAATATTCAGATGAAACAGAAAGAGGTCTAGAGTCTTCTATTCCCTTTCTCGATTATTAGGATACGAGTTGTCTTACTCGATTATCCGAGTATTCGTCATCCATTCAAAAAACCTTAATTACTATCAAATCCTTTTTATAATTAAGGATGAAAAATAAAATGGTTTAGAGTCTTCTATTCCCTTTCTCGACTGTTAGGATACGAGTTGTCTTACTCAACTATCCGAGTAATCGTCATCCAACCAAAAACATCTCAACCAATCAAAACATCCAACATATTAATCCAATTTGTCACTTCCGTATGACCAAAACTCTTTTCAAAAAGAACACCATTTAATCCTTTCTAATGCACATAACAAACCAATGCTTAAGCCTCCGCCGAGAGTAGACAAGCCAAAGTTTAGCCTTTAGAACGCGATCTAAAACATTCGTTCACTAAAAGACACCAACCAACTGTAGTTCCCCGAACTACGAATGCTCTGACTTCCTTGTTACACCATAAGGATACGTAGGCAGGAGATTGTTGTATCTTCGCGAGCACACTCATAAAAAACCTCCCCTTTCCTTTTCTGAGGTTCTCATCCATTTCTATTTTTTTTAAAATTTTATAACCCAAAGATAACAAACAAACATAAATTAACACTCAAAATGCAAATTAGAACTAAAAGGTTCCCGTTGAGTACAACGGACGCGAGGGGTGCTAATACATTCCCCTTGCGTAATCAACTCCCGAACCCGAATATGGTTGCGACGACCATTATTCCATTTCCTAAAGGTTTGGTCGATATTTTCCTATCCCTTTATTGGGATAAATAAAGTTCGGTGGCGACTCTGTTCGAACATAATTTTTCCGCGACCATCGCGAGGAATCATATTTTTCGAGATGCGACAGATGGCGACTCTGCTGGGGACTAGCTCCAAGCAAAAGAGAGTGAAGCCTAATTTAGTTCGGTTGATGTATTGTGTGTTAATTTTGTTTATCTGTTTGTTATTTATTCTATTATTATTATGTTGTCATAATTATTGTATGATGTTTTATTGGCTATGTATTATTGGGGTTCTCTAGTTGGTGATACTTTGTGAGATAGGCTCTCCACCAGAGTCTGAAAAAAACCATAAGATTAAGTTGGTGGTTACGCAGTGGGCGCCCATAAGGAGTCTTCCTTGTTGGGAAGATACGAAGACCCCGCCTAGAGGAGATTCTCTTGAGATATTGTCGCCCGACGAGTTTTCGTCACGACGATGGTATTCTCAAGTTGGATCAATGACTCTAGGGACCTTTTAACCCATTATATCCGGTGTTTATGTAGTATCTACCTGAAAAGTCCCAGACTTATTGGGTTGATACTAAAGCCCCAATTAGATGAGATCCCTTGGGCGTATTACTACCTTACGGTGGTATTCCCAACCTCGATCTATGACTCTGAGAACCTTATTAGAACTTTGGATTCAAGAGTTGTGTAGTATGGACCCACTAGGAGTTTACCTCTTTGAGACCATACGAATGCCTCACCCAAACGAGACTCTGTTTGGGGATGTTATTGGCAGATGAGTTTTCGTCATGACAATAACTTTCCTAAATAGTGATTGATGACTTTGGAAACCTTTTAACTTTAGCATCCTCCCAAAAGGGTTTTGTTTAGTAACCAAGAATACCCACTCTCACGGTCTATATGTTGACTTGCCTATGGCATGCATAATATCATTCATAACATAACATTCATATTATTTTATTTCCAAGGAATCTGAGTGTCATAAGTTGCAGGAATTCAAGAAACATGGAATCAAGCAAAAGAAACATTTACTCTTTCAAGTTCAAAGATCCCGATCTAAGGAGCTTACGTGACTTGGTCTCTCAGATGCACCCGGTATACAGAATTAACTTTGGGAAAAATTATGGAAATCTGCTCAGCATCCTCAACCAACGAGTAGACTATACAACTTTAATCACCTTGGCCCAATTCCATGACCTACCTTTAAGATGCTTCACATTCCAAGACTTCCAGCTAGCACCAACGTTAGAAGAATTCGAGCGTCTTGTTAGGATTCCTATGAAGAACAAGCCACTATTTGAAGGGATAGATGAATCTTTGCCCCTTGAGATTATTGCTAGCACGCTTCACATGGATGAAAAGGAAGTAGAGGCTAACCTAGAGACCAAAGGGAGTACCAAAGGATTTTCGCTAGGTTTTCTCTTGGAGAGAGCTCATACCCTAATAAAAGCAGAAAGTTGGGATGCTTGTTACTCTGCTATTGCATTAGCCATCTATGGTGTCGTCCTGTTCCCAAATATGGATGGTTTTGTAGACATGGCTGTTATTTGTGTTTTCCTTACTGGAAACCTAGTACCTACCTTGTTAGCTGATGTTTACTATTACATAAGCCATAGGTACACTAAGAAGAAAGGAATGATTGCTTGTTGTGCTCCTTTATTATATCAGTGGTTTCTAGAACATCTTCCGAAGACAGGTGCTTGGGTTGAACAGACAGATGTTAGTTAGCCTCAGAGATTGGGATCACTCCGATCTGAAGATCTTTCTTGGTATTCCAAAGAATACATCAACATGGACATCGTATTCAGCAGTGGGGATTTCCCTAATCTACCACTTATTAGAACTCAAGGATGTGTGAATGCTAACCCGGTTCTATCACTCAGACAACTTGGCTACCCAATGGAAGGCCCTCCAGAGGCAGGGTCTTTGGAAGCTTTCTTGTTACTTGACTTTGGGGTTGAGAATACTAGCTTGTTCCAAAGAATCAAAGAGGCTTGGAAGAATTTCAATCGAAAAGGGAAAGCTGATTTGGGGAGAGCAAATGGGATTACAAAAGAACCATATTTTCATTGGGTAAAGGAAAGGGTGGAGATGATTAAAATGCCATTTGTTATTCGGACACCTACACCTCTTCCTGAACCTAAGCTCACCCACGTCCCTATTGAAGAAGTGGAGGAACTCAAGACCACCATGGCAAAGCTAGAAAAAGAGAATGAAGAGTTGCAGATAAAACTCCAGCAAACCATTAATGAGAAAAACACCATGAAATGGGAGCTTGAGAGAAAGGATGCACAGCTTCAAGCACATGTGGAAAAGTTCAACAAAGAGGAGCATAAGAGAAAAAAGATCAAAGTGGGATTAGAACAAGCTGACCATTGTTTAGATACTCTTAAGGGTCAACTAAGACGAGCTCAAAGAATGTCAAGACAATGAGCGTTGGTGGCATCTAGCCACAAAGAAAAATAAGACAATAAGAGATACACTTGGGGCTCAGATTAAAGAACTCACCAATTCTGTTCGTCATGCAAAGGTTGAAGTAGATCAGAAACGCCGACTCAAGAATATAGCCACTGAAGCTTCTAGGGTTTCGCCCATGATATGGGAAGAAAAGTGTTGAGAAGTAAGAGATGCAAAAGAGTCTGCCACCTATTGGAAGAACCAACTAGAGTCATTACACCAAGACAACTCCATATGGTTGAAGGAGCGAGACTATGTGATTGAAGATTATGAGTCCTTTAAGAAGACCATAGACTTCTTGCAAGGAGATAAGGATACGTTCCGTGCAAAACTCGATGGGCTAGTGGGGTTCTGTAATTGGGCGGCTAAAGAATTACCATGGAAGTTAAGAGACGCAGTTGAAGAGTTGAAGGAAGATAGCACTCCTCCAACCATAATCAGTTTCATTCTGCTTTGTAAAGGGTTGTTGAAGAGATTCAATAAGAACTAGAAGAGCTTCAAGCCAGAAAGCCTGCAGTTTAATTTTCTTATGTCTTATATTTTTCCTTTAAACAAATGTATTTTGACCTATGGCCTTTTTGGACCCCTATGTTATGTACTTGAATGAATGACGTTTAAAAATTACTCCATTATTGTTATTCTAAGTATTTCTTGTTTCTTCGAATTACTAACAACTAATGAAACTCGAATGATCCCCTGAAAATAAAATACGCATGACATTCGCATCTTCATTATGCATCACGCTTCATAAAAATTCAAAAAACTTACCCAACCTTTGTACCCTTTATCCAACCATACTGACTAATCAACACCGATACGAGACACGAAGCAACTACAAGATGACGTTAGAGCAAGTTGAGGCTAATGTTAGGGACCAATTAGTACTACTTTTTATATCATTTTATTGGTCCCTTTTACCAAGTTTTGATGTAATTACACACTTTTTATTCTTATTAATTCGTATAAATGCAATTACGTTTAATTTATTTTGTTTTGAATAGTTATTTCACATTTCTATTAGTTTTGTAGAATTTTTGGATGAGAAAGCTTTTGGATTGCAGCATCATAATATGGAAGATTTTGGATGAAGCTTGCAAAGAAAGGAAGCTGAGGCAGCTTCAGTTCGCCCCGCGAACTGAATGAGACAGCTTCAGTTCGCCCCGCGAACAAAGTTCGCCCCGCGAACAAAGTTCGTCCCGCGAACCCTGCGAATCCAGCAAGCTGATTTTTGGGTCAAAAGTGCTGTTTTGAAGGCCAGCTGGTTTTGCCATTTTGGGTCTGCCTTGGAATAGCTTTTCTGCTTTGGATGGAAATGATCAATTAAGGAAATGTCAACTCTTTTAGGAGAGAAAAACACATTATTCAGTATTCATTCATTATCATTCACACATTGACATTGAGAGATTTTTGTAAGAGAGAAAACAGAGTTTTTCTTCTTTAACATTCTGCTTTGTAACAATGATGATGAGGAGCTAAACTCCCTTTTGTCAAGATTGGAGGTAGTAGCTATTCTCATATGTTTATGTATTCCATTTGATTTATATATATGATAAAGATTGTTGATGTATTGAATATTGTTTTTTCCCTAAGTTGAAAACCAGATTTGAGTAGTTGTCGAGAGAGATTATTTGAGTCTTGACATAAAACAGATTTTCAAGTAGTGAATAAGTTGTAGAGATAGATTTATTCATTACTCTTCTTTGGTATTAAGCATTAAAGATTGCTATATTGATAGTTAGGTGGAGAGATCATCTAAGGATCAATATAGTGATTATCACAATATCATTTAGACATAAATGACTTTGAGAGGATACTTGAACATCATCAATAATCTTGAATCTATTTATTTATCATAAGGAATCATAAGCATTTGAAATAGTGAACTCCAATCTTGCCAAGCTTTTACATTAGATTAAAACCATTTTACTGTTTTTAGTGACATTTACTCACAAGATAACTTTCCAACCAAAACAACCTTGTTACTTTCTAAACTTACAACATTTGGATTATAGAACGGCGGTAATATCAATCAATCTCTGTGGATACGATATAAAAATATTTGCCGAAGATAATACTTTTCAACAAATTGGCGCCGTTGCCGGGGATTGGTGTTCGATATTACAAGCATTGCAATAATTCATTATTTTAAGTTTTGTTACTTTTATTACTATCCCTCTTTTGTTTCACTAGGTTTGTTAGTTTTTTTTTTAGATTCTAGTGCATGCGAGGAAAAGCAACCGAGGAGCAACTTCAATTCGATCCTGAAATTGAAAGAACACTTCGGAAACTCAATAGAAAAACACGAAGAAGAAGGAAACTAGCCGAAGAGAGGAATCGGAGAGAAGAAGCATCTACTTCCGCACTTGTTCAAATCGAAGAAGTGGTTGTAGAGGCTTGTGAAGGAAACATGGCGGATGACAATCGTACCGAAATGTCCGCTAATAGTCCAAGAAGGAATGCTCAATTTGCCCGTGGAGGACGAAATACTGAGATGAAGACCGGAATCCTCCAACTTCTCTATGCAAATCCATTCACCGGAATGGATCATGAAGATCCGTACACCCATCTCATCAAATTTTATGAGATTGCGGGTTCTACGGGAATTGATGAAACGGGTGAAGAGGCACTATTTAAAAGGATGTTCCCACACTCCTTAGTGGGAAAGGCAAAAGAGTGGTACCTTGATCAAGCAGCAAGAGTGATGACGGATTGGAATTTGTTAGAAGAAAAGTTCTTAGAAAGATATTTTCCTCAATCCCGATTCATGGAAGCCAAAACGGCTATTGCGGTATTCACTCAAGGAGGCAACGAGTCTCTAAATGAAGCTTGGGAAAGATTCAAATCAATGTTGAGAAAATGCAAAGGACATGGTTTTGATGAGCTCACTCAAATCCATATTTTTCTAAATGGACTCCAATCAACTCATAGAACACTTTTGGATGCCACCGCGGGTGGTTCTCTTATGTCAAAGAATGCTGAAGAAGCTAAAGTCATTATTGATCGGATGTCACTCAGTGATCATCAAAGTCAACATGACCGTAGTCCTTCACAATGTAAACCGGGAGTTCTTGAGTTAAATACCAATGACGCCATTCTTGCTCAAAACAAGCTACTCTCTCAACAAGTGGAGTTGCTTACTCAACAAATGGCCAAGCTTCCACAACAAATGAAGGAGATTCAAAGTTCTCAAGTTCGACATCAAGTAGCATGTTGCGAATTATGTCAAGGAGAACATCCTACTGGTTTTTGTCCTCCACTGGAAGAAGTAAGCTATGTGAACAATCAAAATCAAGGCTATCAAAGGAACAATCAAGGTTATCAACCATCAAGGTTCAACAATCAAAATTTTCAGCAGCAGAGTCCTTACCAACATCCAAATTCTCAAGGACAGCAGTCGCAAGGAGGAAGTTCCAAGCTAGAGGATACTCTTCAACAATTCATGCAAGCTTCCATGGCAAATCAGAAGAGTAACGAAGCAGCAATTAAAAATCTGGAAACTCAAGTAGGCCAACTTGCAAAGCAATTGTCGGAACAAAACGCAGGATCTTCTTTCTCCGCTAACACTCAACCCAATCCAAAGGAGCATTGTAAAGCAATTTTTACTAGAAGCGGTAGAGAGTTGACAAGTAAAAAGGGTGAGGAAATTACAGTTGAGAATGATATGGATGTTGTGCTGGAAAATGAGGATGTGGCTTGTGGAAAGGAGAAAGTGGCTGAAAATGCTCAGTTTGCGCTGCGATCTCCCTTCGCGCCGCGAAAACAACAGAACCAGCAATTGATGGAGGAACAACAGTGTGAAGCGGAAATGAATAAGGAAATCGAACCAAGAAAGAAGAAAAAAAGAGACAAAGGAGTGAAGGTCATTCCAGTTCAACATTTACCATATCCGCACGCACCATCAAAGAAGGATAATGCTAGGCATTATGCACGGTTCATGGACATATTCAAACAACTACAAATCAATATTCCATTTGCCGATGCATTAGAACAAATGTCACGGTATGCAAAGTTCATGAAGGACATTCTTACAAAGAAAAGGAGACACGTGGAAGACGAAACCATATTGCTTGATGCACGGTGTAGTGCCATCATCCAAAAGACTCTCCCAAGGAAGGAGTCTGATCCGGGCCGAGTTGTTTTACCGGTAACCATTGGAAGCACATACATCGGTAATGGTTTGATTGACTTGGGGTCTAGCATCAATTTAATCCCCCTCTCCATTGTGAAAAGATTGGGAAATGTGGAGATCAAATCGACAAGGATGACTCTGCAACTAGCCGACAAGTCTACCACTTCACCATACGGAATTGCTCAAGACATGTTAGTGAAAGTGGACAAATTCTTGTTTCCGGTGGATTTCGTGATAGTAGAAATGGATGAGGATCGTGATGTGCCTCTAATTCTTGGAAGACCTTTTATGAAAACAGCCCGGATGATGATTGACATAGATGATGGACTAATGAAGGTGAGAGTGCAAGACGAAGAAGTGACCTTTAATCTTTTTGAGGCTATGAAGCATCAAATGACAAACATGATTCTTTCTGAATTGACGCAATTGAAGAGGAAGTAGTGAAGGTCGCAAATCAAGTTCATATTTCTAATCCTCTAGAAAGATCTCTTATCGGAGCATACAACATGTTGACCGAAAATGAGGAAAAAAAGATTGAAGCAATGTTGCATGAGTTAGAATCTTGTGGTGAGCTTACTTATCAAGAAGAAACAAAGGAGGACTTGGATGCGATGAAGAAAACGGAAGAACCAAAATTAGAGTTAAAAATGCTTCCTTCACACTTGAAGTATGTGTTCCTTGGTGACGAATGCACTAAACCGGTGATTATAAGCAACACCTTGTCCACAAAAGAGGAAGACAAATTGATTCAAGTGCTGAAAAAGAAGGAAGTTGTCGAACTATTGGAGGTCAGGATGATTTGGTCTATCTCCGATGGTGAATGGGTGAGTGTTGTGCGAATAGTTCCGAAAACGGGTGGTATCAGATTTTATCGAAGGTTCATCAAGAACCTCTTAAAGACAACAGAGCCCTTGAGGAAGTTGCTCAACAAAGCCGGATCGTGAAGACCGTTGAACCGTCGAGCTCTACACGACGTTAAACAAAGCGCTTGTTGGGAGGCAACCCAACATTGTAAGTCTGCATTTTTTTTCTCTTTTTTTTTCTGATAAGTTGATTTTCTGCTGTGTTAAATTTTGTGAAATTGGGTTCTGTTTTTTGCTGTTCGCCCCGCGAACTGAATTCACAGCTTCAGTTCGCGCCGCGAACATGGTTCGCCCAGCGAACTGAGCGTGGCAGAACCATTTAAGTTTTGTTTTATGTCATTTTCGTTTCATTCCTATTTTCACAAACTTAGGAGATTCTTTCAACAACCTCGCTGCTCCACTTCCAAACCTCCAAATTTCAAAACTTCTCCTCTCCATTCCCTTCCTAGGAGGATTTTGTTGATTATGCTAAGTGGCCTGAGGGCAGGCCAATTTTTTTTAGGGGGGTGCAGGAGGTGGTGCAACCCATGGCGATGAAATGAAGGAAGATTGAGGAGTTTGTTGAATTGTAGGGTTTGTTTTTATTTTGAGTTTTCTGTGTATTATTACTGTTTTTGTTGAATTTTGAACTTGGGTTTGTTAGTTGTTTTGATAATTGCATGAATACTTTTTGAAATTTAAGTGTGTTACAATCAAATTGGTTTACCAACATTTTTGTTTAATTGTCTTACTCTTAAGTCAAGCTTAAAGCAACCAAGAAATGTTCGCAAAGAAAGAAGCATAAGACACTTCGAGTGGTGATGATAAGAATTAGTGTTGGCATTTCAAGGTACACTTTATCGCTTTCTAGACTTAACATGAATAGTTTGATGGTGTGTGCAAATTCCATGTCATAAATTCATTGAAGTATATGTCATTTTTGAATCAAAATAGGACTTAACCAATTGTGAGGAGGTTTTCCATTGTACACTAAAAAGCGGAAAACCGAGCACTATTTCAACTCATTCTTATCATGCTAAATCATGCATCAATCTATTTTTGTGTGAAAAATTTTGAAAATGATAGAGGCATTGTTTGTGAGAGAAACCACTTGACCAAAAAGCCTGAATCAACTAACCTTGTGAGGAATAATCCTTAGTTAAACCCCTTTGAGCTTATTTTAGGATTCATTTTATTAATCATTGAAAAATCAATTGAAAATTGTGGAATAAATGAATCCTAATTTCTTTCGTATCAATTGAAACATCAAATCGAGTTGTTGCAAATTTTGCCTTTTGCTTATTTCTAAGTAGGGAGCATTATTTAATAAATTTGGTTTTGAAACCTAAGTTGGGGAGAGTAAAATGAGAAGTGATTAGAAACTTGGAAAAGTGAGTTTCTTATGAAAGGGTGAAAATTTGAAAAGAAACAAGAAAAAGAAATCACCCTTGAAACCATAGAGCAACGAAAAAGAAAATAAAGAAAAAAAAACAAAGAAATGCTCATGGTTGTGTGGATGTGGAAAGAAAAAGAAAAAGAAAAAGATAAGGATCAAAGAAATGGAAATTGTGTAGAGTTGAATATTTGGGAATGCTCCCTTAGGATAGGCAATTTGGTTGAATTCTCTTAATCATATCCTTTCTTGTAACCTAAGCCACATTACAACCTTTGAAAGACCTCTTGATTCTAATTTTTCACATGATTTGGTATTTGTTGTGATAACCGCATGATTTGAGTTGTTGTTGATTTAATTGCTTGGATGAGTGAAAGTAACCCTTCATGTTATTCATCATTATTATGATGTGTGTGTAAGTTTGATTCAATTTTGACATATTTGGCTTTGAATTCCTTGGAATGATTTTTGCACTCAACCATTTCTCTTATTCATGTTTTGTCGAGAATTGAGATAGGTGGATTGAGAAAGTGCCAAACACTTTTGAACCATTTGAAGGTCCTTGGTAAATCCTTGCTTCGATCTTTTGTGTCACTATTTTGGTTGTGAGGGTGGAAACTTTTGTTTAGGGACAAATAAAATGCTAAGTTGGGGAGAGTTGTTAGGGACCAATTAGTACTACTTTTTATATCATTTTATTGGTCCCTTTTACAAAGTTTTGATGTAATTACACACTTTTTATTCTTATTAATTCGTATAAATGCAATTACGTTTAATTTATTTTGTTTTGAATAGTTATTTCACATTTCTATTAGTTTTGTAGATATTTTGGATGAGAAAGCTTTTGGATTGCAGCATCATAATATGGAAGATTTTGGATGAAGCTTGCAAATAAAGGAAGCTGAGGCAGCTTCAGTTCGCCCCGCGAACATCTTTCGCCCCGCGAACTGAATGAGACAGTTTCAGTTCGCCCCGCGAACAAAGTTCTCCCCGCGAACCCTGCGAATCCAGCAAGCTGATTTTTGGGTCAAAAGTGTTGTTTTGAAGGCCAGCTGGTTTTGCCATTTTGGGTCTGCCTTGGAATAGCTTTTCTGCTTTGGATGGAAATGATCAATTAAGGAAATGTCAACTCTTTTAGGAGAGAAAAACACATTATTCAGTATTCATTCATTATCATTCACACATTGACATTGAGAGATATTTGTAAGAGAGAAAACAGAGTTTTTCTTCTTTAACATTCTGCTTTGTAACAATGATGATGAGGAGCTAAACTCCCTTTTGTCAAGATTGGAGGTAGTAGCTATTCTCATATGTTTATGTATTCCATTTTATTTATATATATGATAAAGATTGTTGATGTATTGAATACTGTTTTTGCCCTAAGTTGAAAACCAGATTTGAGTAGTTGTCGAGAGAGATTATTTGAGTCTTGACATAAAACAGATTTTCAAGTAGTGAATAAGTTGTAGAGATAGATTTATTCATTACTCTTCTTTGGTATTAAGCATTAAAGATTGCTATATTGATAGTTAGGTGGAGAGATCGTCTAAGGATCCATATAGTGATTATCACAATATCATTTAGACATAAATGACTTTGAGAGGATACTTGAACATCATCAATAATCTTGAATCTATTTATTTATCATAAGGAATCATAAGCATTTGAAATAGTGAACTCCAATCTGGCCAAGCTTTTACATTAGATTAAAACCATTTTACTGTTTTTAGTGACATTTACTCACAAGATAACTTTCCAACCAAAACAACCTTGTTACTTTCTAAACTTACAACATTTGGATTATAGAACGGTGGTAATATCAACCAATCTTTGTGGATACGATATAAAAATATTTGCCGAAGATAATACTTTTCAACAGCTAACCAAATTACCATGAGGACAAACATCAATACGATCTAAGAGAAGATGGATCAGCTATTGGAGACAATGCTCGCAATTCCCCTCAGTTAGAATGTCCTTAAATAAGGGCAGCTGTAAGACCCCAATTTTGACCCTAAGATCCCTTATGTTATCTCATTATATGCATTGACTTTGGGATCACACCTTGGCATCCTCCTTACCCCTCATTCATTAGGTTTACATTGGGAGAGATCACCAAGCACATTTAATTGTAGCATACTTTTTTTTTCTTTCTTTACTAACCAAAATACCAAAAATATGTCTATGTATAACTTTGTTTCTTTTGTAGGAAGTGTGTGCATCCACAAATGCCTCATCAAGCTCACAATTAAGGTTTGAGACCCTCAATGCAAGGAGATCAATCAAGAGATGATTCAAAATGGTTCTAGACATCATATATGGATTCCCATGATCTTCATTTATCATTTTGATCAAGAAATCATCAAGAGTTTGAAGCTTGTTTGCCTTGGAAACCCTAATTCATCTAGGTATCTTGTGTGACTTCCTCAATAAGTTTCTTCATAATTTGATCAAATATTTCAAATGATACTTCATATTACATCATCTTATACATATATCATCCTCCATGAATCCTAAAGATCAAGATAACTTCATGTTTGCAAGTTGGTTCAAAGTGGTTGACCAGAGAAAGTCAACTGGTCAAAGTTGGGGTTCCCTAGACCCTATCTCCTACAATTTTTGTTATATGAAAATTATTCCAAGAGTAATGTTACTCTTTATGACATTCCAAAAAAATTTCATGTTTACATAAAGATCTAGTTTTGCTTGGAAAGTAATTTTTTATGGTGACAAATTATAGGTCATTTTGTCTAAACCCTAGTTAGGAGGTTAACTTCCAAGGATCATAACTTGCTCAATTTTTATGATATGGAGGCCATCTAAGTTTCATTATAAATTTCAAGATGTCCTATCCAACATTTATTCCTTGAGAAATGTCAAATTCAACTTACAAGGGCATGTGCCAAGAGGAAACATTATAGGTCATTTTGGGCCATTACCATTGAACAAACAATTTTCCTCAACTTCTAAAATGCATAACTCCCTCATGCCAAATCCAAATGAGGTCAAATTTATGACCAAATTGAAGTGTATTGAAATATCTACAACATTGATGACGGAATGTTTTCCATTTGAAACTCATAGCAAAAGTTATTCAAGGTGGAAGAAGTGTTCATTTGACTTTGTACTAAGAAAATTTTCAATTATGTTTGATTTCTCAAACTTTCCACCTCAACATTCATCATGATCCAAGCTTCAAATGAAAAAATGTTCAACATGAAAGTTGTTCCCCTTGATGTTACCTTTCCAAAAAGTGAAAGATCACTTTATTTGGACAAGATTTGAGTGACTTGCACATGGCTCCTTTGTTAGGTTTGTTTTGGCAAGTTTTGGATTCAAATGCTCATTTCTCTTTGCATGCTTCCATGTGATGACCTCAGTACTCATTATGCATGAATTGAAGTTGGATTGCATCATTGATTGGGCCTAGTGCATTTCCCATGCATCCATGCACCACTGTTTCTAATTTTGTCAAAATTTCAAAGAGTGCAAAGCTGAATTCCATTGGCTATATAAACAAGTGCATTGCCTCAAGATCAACACACACACCTTACCCAAGCTTTACCAAGAGATATCAGAACCTTACACCATAGAATTCCTTGAAGATTTCTTTGAAATCAGTTTGAATTTCACCTTCTATTTTGAAGTTCAAACTCCAAGGATTCATAGCCTTTTTCATCTCAACTGATCACTGCAAGCAAGAGGAGGAGGAATCAAGCAAATTCAGATTGAGATTAAGCCAATTTGAAGCTACCCGGAGGTGATTTTTCAGAAACTTTGAGCCTTCGATTCTCTCTCAATTATTCACCATTCTCTTTGATTTTTAGTTGGCTGAAGTCCTATCAATGTAGGCAACAAGATTGAGTTGCTTTGAGATCAAATCGAAGCAAATCAGATCATGAACCTCAAATTTGAAATCCATGTATCTTTTAATATATTTGGAATTGGAAGAAATGGATGTCAGATTCGTGCTCCTGGGCATTTTTTCTTTAAAATCATGTCCGTGTTTTTCATTTTGGTGATGGTTGGTGGTCATCCAATCCGGTGAGGTTCACCGGAGAAGATGACCGGAGCCCTAGCTCCGGTGGTGTGTTGGCATGTTCCCATCCTTCTAATTTGATTCAAACGTTTTAATCTTTAGCGTGCATTTTGATTACCAACTTTGCAACGCATTTGACTTGGAAATGGAACAACGCATTTGACCGAAACCACCGAGCCTTCACAAACAAACCCGCAAACAGATGAGTTTGAAGAAATGGAACAAGGTGATCATCCGCCTACACAACAGTCAGTCCCGCTCAACCCTTCCAGTAATGCAACTGGCCCATCCTCCCAACGTCGTCGACGAAGAAGGCCTGCAACCAACGACGACATTATGGATGCTATCGACGGTATGCAGGCACAGAATGTCGAAATGCTGCAGATGATGCGTCAAATGCAACAGCAACAGGATGCTAGGAATGCCATAACCGACCAGCGGTTTACTGAGTTGTTCAGCAGGTTCGACAACTTAGACTTACGTCAGAGATCACCAGGTCCAAGAACCAGAGGCGGAAGACAACCTTAGTTGTAGTTTCTTTTTCCTTTCCATATTGTATTTCATTTCCTTAAAACATTGGGGACAATGTTTAATTTAAGTATGGGGGGGAAAACTTGTTCTTCCTATTTCCATTGTTCAAGTATGTACTTTTCCTTTTAATGTTATTTCCCATCAAAAAAAAAATAATAATAATAATAAAAAAAAAATAATAATAATAATAAAAAAAAAAAAAAAAAAAATTTTAAGTTAAGTCCCGAGTGTGAAAATTTCTATTATCTATTCCCTCAAAAATTTTCATGAGCCATAACAAAAATTTAACACACCCAATAAGTATAAAGGTCGCTTATTTTATACAACTTGAGTGAAATCAAGACAAAAATCATTACCATAACAACGCTATGAGAACCTCAACATGTTAGATCAGGATAAGTACCTATTATACCGATTCCTCGAACTTTTAGTTTTATAGTAACCCCGAGTAGTTTATACGAGAAGTCAGCACCATCTTAATAGCAAACTACGTGGAGAGCCGATGAATATAAGTGAATGATCCCCCAAAGTAACATAAAATATATGAATATATCAGGAAATGCACTGATTAAATTAGGTGATCCTTACCAGATCATTTAATCTAAAGGTTGCAGATCATGCAAAAACACAATATGAAAGATCCATTATGAGTTGGTTCAGTAGGTATCTGGTACTGAACTCGGTAGGGCGGACTACGGTTCGATCCCCCACAATTTGCAATGGACTGAATAACGAAGTTATCCGACTTATGTACCAGAACTTCTAGCTAAAAGCGGATCATAATCACTAACCGGTTACTCCACTATGTGCGCGAAAAGATAAAGGGCTTAATGTGATTTCGCTAGAATGAAAACGGGTGAAATAAGAGTAAAGGAACTAGGATAGCTATAATGGCATTGCTCGAACTGGTTTGCATAAGGTCGGGTTATCTGAGGTTGTAACGGTAGTTGTTGATGTCAAGGTTAAACTCAAGTTGCTTCTAAACAAAATCCACTTGCAACCTATTACGAATTGATGTGTGTTTTGAAACTTCGCCTGGCTAAATTTTTGAAAACGATTTCTATACTGAATTTTGCTTGAGGACAAGCAAAGATCTAAGTATGGGGGAGTTTGATAACACGAAATTATATCATATTTTAGGACTTAATTCCATTAAATTCTATGACTATTTATTTCGGTTTACTGCATTTTATGAGATATTACGTGGTATTTTCTTCCTATTTGTCGCAGGTAGTCTATTTTGAAGAACAAGTGAAAATGGAAGAAAAGGAGGTGCAAAAAGGAGAGAAAAGGAACCAAATGCCAAAGCCCAGCCCAAAGCGCACAAGTCACCAATGTTGTGCCTGTGACGGACGTCACAGGGTGCGTGACGAGCGTCACGCAAAACAGCCTTGTGACGGACGTCACACATGGTGTGACGAGCGTCACACCATTCCACTACCTTTTTGGCGCAAGTAACGCCCTCAGAAGACTTGAAGAGACGTTGAGGAGTTTGTGTCCTATATCCACGCCGTGCATTTAGCCACGTTGAAGACCTTGGGAAACGAAAAGCAGTTACCAGCACCAATATAAATAGCTACTTCAAAAACCTAAAAGGGTTCCTCGGTTTTTCCACGCTCATACTGCCGAAGCTTTTCCAATTTTCTTTCTTTTTACGCTTTTGCTTATTTTTCTTTTCCAGCAACTTAACATTATTTATTTATTTATTTCTTTTGCAAGTTCTACATTCTTTTTCCCTTGTAATTTACCTTTCCCTTTTTAGCATTTAGATATTTTTCGCATAATAGTTTCTACACCGGAAACTATTGTGCAACTTTTTATCGGATCTAACCTTACGTTAGATTCTAGTTTTATTTCCTTGGTTTAATTTATTGTTTAATTGAAGAATCCAAGAACAAATCCTACCGGCTTGTGGTGGAGTGTTCAAGACTATTGTATTACGCATTCAGGTTCTTTAATCATTATTTAATGTTTTGTTTTACTATTTATTTATATTATCTGCCTGGAATGAGTCTGTTTATGCATGATATGTATTCTTGTTTATTTAGCATGTCTGGCTAATTCGCCTAGATATCGGTATGTAAAGTAAGCAGAATAAGGGATCAAGACTGAGTCGGTCTATTTAAACTTAAAATTAAAATCAATCTTTTTACGGTCTCACTTACAGGTTTAATAACAAGATTTTTTACAAAAGTAAAGGACATAAAGAAGCTAAAATCAATAGAGCGAGAGTTTGAGGTTTTAACTGGACAGTGTAAGTTAGGCATTAATTCTAGATCAGGGCGAGAGCAAGTTTTAGAGTTAATTAAATTCTGACCTTTTCCAAAAAGTATTTTTAAAGATTGAATGTGAGGACGAGAGTTAAGCATTTGGATTTAATTATATAACCTAAGTCAACAGAGCGAGAGTTTGAGATAAGGGTGTTTAAAACGGTCAGTGTTTTCTTAAAAAGAGTTTCTGCAACTTTATTGCTTTCAAAATATGGTTTTTGACTTAATTATAAGTGACAGCTACATTAATATAAAATCATGGTTTATTCAACAGAGCGAGAGTTTGAGATAAAACCTTTAACCAATAAAGTTAACCGAAACGATTTATTTTAAAACCAAGAAACCGACAAAGACTTGATTCCCTAGTTTTGACGAACTACATACCGATATCCGTTTTATTAATATTTAATCTAGATCTTAGTTTAGCTTTAGTTTTTCCCCAAATAATCAAACATTTTTCACCTTAGCTTTACGTAGTAACCTTAGATAACGGTATATCGATTCATAAGTCCCTGTGGGATCGATATCTTTTAAAACTACGCGATAGAACTGTGCACTTGCAGTTTGTATCCCATTCTCGACTCACACAGTCGAGCGATCAAGTTTTTGGCGCCGTTGCCGGGGACTTTTATTTAATCGATATCGTAACTCTTCCGTTACGCTGTAGAGACTAAGGTTTCTTTTTCTTCTATTCTTTCTTTCGTTGATTTGTATGCCACGCACTCGCTCACAAGGCGAACCGCTCTATTTACGAATCAACGATATCGAGCTATATCTCCGAGGCTTACGACGAATTCGGGAATACCGTGCTGAAAACAATCTCCCTCCTATCGAATTTCCTGATCTCAAAGATCTTCTTCTTTCACCCGAGATGGTAGAACCAGCTCGTGCTCTTAGAGATTACGCCGCTCCATCGCAAGATGAGCCGCATTCAAGTATTGCTCCACCCGCAATCGAAGCAAACAACTTCGAACTTAAACCTTCGCTGTTGCAGGCTGTGCAACAGAACCAATTCTCTGGAAATCCTACCGAGGATCCAAACCTTCATTTATCTGTATTTGTTCAATACGCTGATACTGTTAAAGCTAATGGTGTCACTTCAGAGGCAATTCGACTTCGTCTTTTTCCTTTCTCCTTAAGAGATAGCGCTAGAAGATGGCTTCAATCTCTCCCTTCCAACTCAGTCACCACCTGGAACGAGTTGAAGAAAGTTTTTCTTGCCCGATACTTTCCGCCAAGCAAAACAGCTATGTTAAGAGCCCAGATAAACGGATTTAAACAGAAAGACAACGAGTCTCTTTTCGAAGCATGGGAAAGATACAAAGACATGATGAGACTTTGCCCACACCATGGTTTGGAAGACTGGTTAGTAATTCACACATTTTATAATGGTCTCTTATACAACACAAGGTTAACAATAGACGCCGCTGCAGGTGGTGCATTAATGAACAAACCTTATGCTGATGCTTACCAGCTTATCGAGAGCATGGCCCAAAACCACTATCAGTGGGGAACCGAACGAACAACGGTGGAAAAACCTCAAACGAAAACTGGCATGTACGAGATAAGTAACCTTGATCACGTTAATGCAAAAGTGGATGCTTTGGTCCAGAAAATTGAAAGTTTAAACGTATCACCCCCAGCCGCCGTGGTTGCTATAACTCAGAATTGCGAGGTCTGTGGAATCCAAGGCCACACTCCTACGGACTGTCAACTCTTGACAGGAATCCAAGCAGAGCAAGTAAACTATGCTCAAGGAAGCCCCTATTCGAATACCTATAACCCAAATTGGAAGAACCATCCAAACTTTTCATATAAGAGTAATAATGCTTTGTATGCACCTGGACAGTCTCCAAATCAAGCCCCATCTATACCTCCGGGATATCAGAAACCGAACCCATCCATGCCTAACAATAATACCCCTAGGAAATCCAACTTGGAAATCATGATGGAAAACTTTATAGCTTCCCAACAACAAACCAATAAAGATTTCTTAAACCAGAACATACACACTGGCGAACAACTTAAACAACTAGCAAGCAAAGTAGATGCCTTGGCTACCCATAACAAAATGCTGGAAACACAAATATCACAAGTAGCTCAACAACAAGCACCTACTGCTGCCCCAACTGGTACATTCCCTGGACAGCCCCAACCTAATCCGAGAAGCCAAGCTCATGCAATTATATTAAGAAGTGGAACGGAAGTGGAAGGACCGTCTGATCCAAGGATAGAAAACCAAAACCCTAAGAAATCAACTGAGGAAAGTGAACCTAAGGAAAAGGAAGAGAGTAATAAGGAAACCCTAGAAAAGAAGGAACCTTATGTACCTCCACCACCTTACAAACCACCTATACCTTACCCTCAAAGGCTTGTTAAAACCAAAGATGCGGGCCAATTTAGAAAATTTGTTGATCTCCTTAAACAATTAAACGTTAAAATTCCGTTCACCGAAGCTATTACGCAGATGCCCTCATATGCTAAATTCTTAAAAGAAATCCTTTCTAATAAGAGGAAACTTGAGGATAGCGAAACCGTTACACTCCCTGCCGAATGTAGCGCAATAATCCAAAACATGCCTCCTAAACTCAAGGATCCGGGTAGTTTCTCTATACCCTGTCACATAGGAAAATTTGTCATCGACAAAGCTTTATGCGATTTAGGAGCCGGAATTAGCGTTATGCCTTTATCCATATGTAAGAAACTGGAAATGGGAGAATTAAGACCAACCAAAATGTCCGTGCAACTAGCAGATCGTTCCATCAAATATCCTGTAGGAATCCTTGAAAACGTTCCCGTACGCATAGGTCAGTTTTACATTCCCACTGATTTTACAATTATGGACATTAGAGAAGATGATATTACACCCATTATACTGGGAAGACCATTCTTAGCAACTTCCGGTGCAATCATAGACGTAAAACGAGGACGACTCACCTTCGAAGTAGGTGAAGAGAAAATTGAATTCATTCTTTCCCAATTCTTGAAAGCACCTGCAATAGAAGATACATGTTACTTCATGGATATCATCGATGAATGCATAAAAGAAGCAGAGTTAGGAGAAGACAAATCATCAGACTATCTTTTAGAAGACAAACCTAACCAATGTTTAGCAATAACACCGGACCCTACGCAATGTCTTAACAAACCAACCCCTGAGCTGAAGACACTTCCCAAAAATCTGAGATATGAATTCCTAGACTTAGAACTTGAACGACCTGTGATAGTTAATGCAGATCTAGGAAGACTCGAAACAGAAAAACTCCTACATATCTTAAGGAAGTACCCCACCGCACTAGGATACCACATCACCGATCTTAAAGGAATAAGCCCTTCTATTTGTATGCACCGCATCATGTTAGAAGAAGACTGTAAAACCTCTAGGGAACACCAGAGAAGACTAAATCCGATCCTGAGTGAGGTAGTAAAGAAAGAAATAACCAAGTTATTGGAAGCAGGTATTATATATCCTATATCTGATAGCAAATGGGTTAGCCCTGTACACGTTGTACCAAAGAAAGGAGGCATAACCGTTATTGAAAACGAAAAAGGGGAAACTATAACTAAACGAATCGAATCGGGATGGAGAATGTGCATTGATTATAGGAAACTAAACAAAGCAACCCGAAAAGATCATTTCCCTTTACCATTCATTGACCAAATGTTAGAACGATTAGCAAAACATTCACATTTCTGTTATCTAGACGGTTATTCAGGCTTCTTTCAAATACCAATTCACCCTGATGACCAAGAAAAGACAACGTTCACGTGCCCTTTTGGTACCTTCGCTTATAGACGAATGCCGTTTGGTCTGTGTAATGCCCCTGCAACCTTTCAAAGATGCATGATGGCAATATTCGCCGACTTTCTCGAAAACATCATGGAAGTATTTATGGATGACTTTTCTGTATACGGACAAAGTTTCGAAGAATGCCTTGAAAACCTAGAAAGAGTCCTTGAGCGATGTGTAAAAGTAAACTTAGTACTTAATTGGGAGAAGTGCCACTTTATGGTGCAAGAAGGAATCGTTTTAGGACACATCATCTCGAACAGAGGAATTGAAGTAGACAAAGCCAAAATAGAGGTAATCGAAAATCTTCAACCCCCAAGAACCGTAAGAGAAGTACGAAGCTTTTTAGGACACGCCGGTTTTTACCGACGATTCATCAAAGACTTCTCTAAGATAACTAAACCTTTAACCGGACTATTGATGAAAGATGCCGAATTCATATTCGACGATAACTGTTTAAAAGCATTTCAAACACTTAAGCAAGCATTGATCTCCGCACCCATAATGCAGACACCAGACTGGAATGAACCATTCGAAATAATGTGCGATGCCAGTGATTATGCTGTAGGTGCTGTTTTAGGACAACGAAAGGATAAAAAGCTTCACGTTATATATTACGCAAGCAGAACCCTGGATGAAGCGCAAATGAATTACGCCACTACCGAGAAAGAACTCCTAGCAGTGGTATTTGCGCTAGATAAATTTCGTTCTTACTTGGTAGGAGCCAAAATAATAGTCTACACTGATCACGCTGCTATCAGGTACCTTTTAACAAAAAAGGACGCTAAACCTAGACTCCTAAGATGGATCTTGTTGCTACAAGAATTCGACTTAGAAATCAAGGACAAGAAAGGAACTGAAAACGTAGTAGCAGACCATCTCTCTAGACTTGAGAACCTTGAACCGGAAAGAACATCAATTAATGATGATTTCTCGTATGACAAACTTATAGCTACTTTGGAAGAGAGCAACTCCGACATGCAAGTAGAAACCACCTTAGCTATATCTGTCACACCATGGTACGCTGATCTCGTCAATTATTTAGCTGCCGGAATAGTTCCACCTACTTTATCTTACCAGCAGAAGAAACGATTCTTCTACGACATAAAACATTATTACTGGGATGATCCCTTACTTTTCAAAAGAGGCCCCGATGGTATTTTCCGTCGATGTATACCCGAAGAAGAAGTAGAAAATATAATCCAACACTGTCACTCCGCTCCTTATGGTGGACACACAAGTACATCCAAGACCTGCTCTAAAATCCTACAAGCCGGCTTTTATTGGCCAACTATATGGAAGGACGTACATGCGGCTATTAAGGAGTGTGACAGATGTCAACGCACGGGAAACATATCTAGACGTGACGAGATGCCACAAAAAGGTATTTTGGAAGTAGAGATTTTCGACGTGTGGGGAATAGACTTCATGGGACCCTTTCCATCCTCTTTCGGTAACAAATACATACTCGTGGCAGTTGACTACGTATCAAAATGGATCGAAGTTGTAGCTTCTCCAACAAATGACACCCGAGTAGTAACTAGACTCTTTAAAAATATAATATTTCCGAGATTTGGCATCCCAAGAATAGTAGTCAGTGATGGTGGATCACACTTTATATCCAAGGTACTCGAAAAACTACTACTTAAGTATGGAGTAAGACATAGGATAGCAACACCTTACCACCCTCAAACCAGTGGACAAGTGGAAGTATCTAACAGAGAAATCAAGCAAATACTAGAAAAAACGGTCGCCACTTCAAGGAAAGATTGGTCATTGAAATTACCAGAAGCTTTGTGGGCTTACCGAACTGCTTATAAAACCCCCATAGGGACGACCCCATTTAAGCTCATTTATGGAAAATCCTGTCACCTCCCGGTAGAATTAGAACATAAAGCCTATTGGGCTATTAGAAATCTAAATTTGAATTATAAAGCCGCCGGTGAAAAGAGAATCCTTGACATAAACGAATTAGAGGAACTCAGAAGAGACGCCTATGAAAATGCCAGAATCTATAAAGAAAGAACAAAACAATGGCATGACAAGCGTATATCAAGGAAAATCTTCAAGCAAGGCGACGCAGTACTTTTATTTAACTCTAGACTAAAGTTATTCCCGGGAAAACTACGATCCAGATGGTCAGGGCCTTTTCATATCACTAAAATCTTTCCCAGTGGAGCGGTAGAAATAAAAGGAAAATCTACAGAACCGTTCACCGTAAACGGGCAACGTCTGAAACACTATCACTATGCGGAAACCAACGAGGATTCGCAAATCCTACACTTAGACGAAACGCCCCCAGGACCTATAGATTATATTTAACAGTTTCTTTGTCGAGCTTGCGACACTTAAACAAAGCGCTTAGTGGGAGACAACCCACAAATTAGTTTGTTATTTTATTATTCTATTATTATCATTTCCCTATTTCTTTCTTAATTATTCTTTTAATTTCTGTTTAGCATTCATTCTTGATTTATTCAAAAAGAAAAAAATATAATAATAACTTTTTCTTCTTTCGGCATTTGGCCAAACCCTGACTTAAACTCATGTTTTCTTTTCTCTAGCTAACATTAACCAGATGGGACATATTGATCGTATGGGTATCAAGTTCAGAGGAATGGCTCAGAAACAAAAGTTTGAAGAACTAGCCGCTAGAGAGATGCTACCTAGTTTATATGCTGATGATTGGGCTATGACTGCCCTTGGACTGAGACAGAGTGTCCTGTATTTGCTGAATCAGATTGGATGGGAGACATCCCCTATCCTGAGACATTTCACCACCTACCGGAGACTCACACTAGAATTCCTTAGCTCATTAATCTATCTACCCAGCCATGGAAAAGGAATTAGCAGAGGTTTTATCCAGTTCAGAATGTTCAATATGGAGTACCAATTTAATATTAGAGACTTCACCAACCTTTTGGGTTTCCCTACCTCCTTTGATACATTCACTGTAAGCCAGGAAGAACTTTTTGAATATAGAGAGCTTGAACACTTTTGGGGTAGGCTGACTGGAAATGATGAGCCCGAAGAACATGAGTTTCTCTCTGGAAACATACACAACCCGGCCTTTCGCTATTTCCATAAGATCCTGACCCACACTTTATTTGGGAAGAAGCCAAATAGTACTTCAGTTTCACGTGATGAACTCTTCATCATATTTTGTGCTTCCCAGAACCGTCCAGTAAACGGTGCCACTTTTATGTTAGCTAATTTGGACCACCTTATCCAGGATGAGCGAGCACCCATTAGAATAGGCGGTTTGATAACTATGATAGGTAATGCTATTGGATTACGTCAGCCTATGCTTGACCTAAACCCTTTTTGTGGCATTACTACTATGAGTATACCCTTCCTCTTCAACACTATGTTTATAGCAAACCTAGGGACTGATGAGTTTGAGCTTATTATTGATAACCAGGTTCTCTGCCTATTCACCATGCCCGATCCTAGGACTAGTGTTCATAACCAAAGGAACTGGCTCTATAACCTGAATGAAACCCCAACTCCTGCTAGATCCACTGAATCCATCCAGGATTATGAGATTTGTAATGACTATGAGAATTATGTTGACCAGATCCCTCATGCTGAATCTGACCCTCAGACACCATCCGGCTATCATGATATTGACCCTCCTCCTCAGCCTGTTCAGACCGAAGAATCAGCCATACCTGACCTCCGACATCATATGCCCGGAACTGATTATAACACCGCCATTGAAGCTTTGATGTCAGAACAAGACGCCCTCAGAGGAGAATTTACTAACATGAGACACGAAGTTCTAGGATACATGAGCAGTATGACGAATCAGTTTCACGAGTTGCTACATCATGTTAACTCTTTTGCTCCTCCGGCCAGAGATCGTACAGAGGGATAGAGTTTAGTTATTTTTCTAAGTTATTTAGTTTTAAATTAGATTTTTCATTAATGTTATTTGAATTCGTGTTCGCATTTATTTTTTTCTTTCATTTCATTGTTTTCCTTTCCTGTATTACATTATGATCATTTTTATTGAAGCTGTTTATTTAATTTTATTATGCAATAGCTATTATGCTCTACTGTTGCTACCTATGAATTATTATTATACAAAGCAGATTAAGCGTGCACAATAAATTAAACTGCAGACTAAACTGATCATAAGCAAAACAAAACAAAATAAATAACAAAAATTAAATCCTTTACCAAAGTGATTTTGTGAAACGCCACTGAAGCCTTTCCAAAAAGGAATGTGTGACGAGCGTCACACTATCCATAACGGACGGCACGCCTATTGCCTGTTACGAGCGTCACACCCCTGTGACGAGCGTAACACTCCTCAGACTAGTGAACGTTAAGGAGCCGTTGGAGACGAACGTTACACCTTTAACTTTTTACCTTCCCCATTCATTTTTCATTTAACCACACTTAATTACTTTTCAACCACTTTTTCTTTCCACCTTCCAAATTCCTCTCCTATAAATACCCACCAAACCTTCCTTCATTCACCACAAAACAATTCTCTCCTATCAAATACATTTCTTTTTCTTTCCAAATCACCCCTTCAAAATTCATCACAATGGCGGGAAATCAGAATTTCGGAAATATCATCTTCCGATCCATAGATGACAATTATCAGAGGGAGCAATTCGAGCGTTTCCAACAGCGAGGCGTCGCTTCCACCAGGTACCCCGATTTACCTTGTTTACAACAATTAGGCCTACTCCAAGGTATCGAATGGATGCTCCGTCAAGCCAACTTAACCTTCCTTTGCACTCACAATCAACCCACCTACCCATCCCTAACCTTAGAATTCTTGAGTTCATACGACTACACCACTCCCGCCGGTGAAGACGAATTTTTAACCGGTACCGCAACCTTCCGGATGTTTAACACCGAGTACTCCCTAACCCAAAACCAATTGAGTACCATGCTAAAATTTCCCACAGAAGGTCTGCTGCACGCCAGAATCCCTCCAACCTCAAACTGGAACACAGTTGGTGTTTTTGGCCTTTTTAAGAAAATTTCCGGTATAGATACCTACAACTGGGAAGAGCTCCTTCTCTCCCATATACATAACCCCACTATCCGGTACTTTATCCGCATCTTGCAAAACACAGTTTTTGGAAGGCCAAACAACAGCAAGGTCAACTCAAAGGAACTATTTTTCCTCCAGTGCGTCTTCGAACCAGATACTCAGGTAAACGCCGCCTCCTTTCTCTTTCATCATATCCGCACCTTATGTGCTAGAGGCAGGCAACCTTTTATAATCGGTGGATTAATCACCACCATAGCACTTGGCCTACACCTAGAGGATAAACTCCAAACTTTAGAATCCCTACCTCCCCTATCTATGGATATCAGCTACTGTCGATCCAGCCGCTTGATTAAGAACAGAGTAGGCGGAGGATATTATCTTATGGTGAACAACCAGGCAGTCCCAAGCGTTGTTCTACCAAATACTGCCCGCACTGATGTCACAAACCCCGACTGCCACCTCTACGATCTAAACGCTCCCGAAACCACCGAGCCTTCACAAACAAACCCGCAAACAGATGAGTTTGAAGAAATGGAACAAGGTGATCATCCGCCTACACAACAGTCAGTCCCACTCAACCCTTCCAGTAATGCAACTGGCCCATCCTCCCAACGTCGTCGACGAAGAAGGCCTGCAACCAACGACGACATTATGGATGCTATCGATGGTATGCAGGCACAGAATGTCGAAATGCTGCAGATGATGCGTCAAATGCAACAGCAACAGGATGCTAGGAATGCCATAACCGACCAGCGGTTTACTGAGTTGTTCAGCAGGTTCGACAACTTAGACTTACGTCAGAGATCACCAGGTCCAAGAACCAGAGGCGGAAGACAACCTTAGTTGTAGTTTCTTTTTCCTTTCCATATTGTATTTCATTTCCTTAAAACATTGGGGACAATGTTTAATCTAAGTATGGGGGGGAAAACTTGTTCTTCCTATTTCCATTGTTCAAGTATGTACTTTTCCTTTTAATGTTATTTCCCATCAAAATAAAAAAAAAAAATAATAATAATAATAATAATAATAAAAATAATAATAAAAAAAAAAAAAAAAAATTTAAGTTAAGTCCCGAGTGTGAAAATTTCTATTATCTATTCCCTCAAAAATTTTCATGAGCCATAACAAAAATTTAACACACCCAATAAGTAGAAAGGTCGCTTATTTTATACAACTTGAGTGAAATCAAGACAAAAATCATTACCATAACAATGCTATGAGAACCTCAACATGTTAGATCAGGATAAGTACCTATTATACCGATTCCTCGAACTTTTAGTTTTATAGTAACCCCGAGTAGTTTATACGAGAAGTCAGCACCATCTTAATAGCAAACTACGTGGAGAGCCGATGAATATAAGTGAATGATCCCCAAAGTAACATAAAATATATGAATATATCAGGAAATGCACTGATTAAATTAGGTGATCCTTACCAGATCATTTAATCTAAAGGTTGCAGATCATGCAAAAACACAATATGAAAGATCCATTATGAGTTGGTTCAGTAGGTATCTGGTACTGAACTCGGTAGGGCGGACTACGGTTCGATCCCCCACAATTTGCAATGGACTGAATAACGAAGTTATCCGACTTATGTACCAGAACTTCTAGCTAAAAGCGGATCATAATCACTAACCGGTTACTCCACTATGTGCGCGAAAAGATAAAGGGCTTAATGTGATTTCGCTAGAATGAAAACGGGTGAAATAAGAGTAAAGGAACTAGGATAGCTATAATGGCATTGCTCGAACTGGTTTGCATAAGGTCGGGTTATCTGAGGTTGTAACGGTAGTTGTTGATGTCAAGGTTAAACTCAAGTTGCTTCTAAACAAAATCCACTTGCAACCTATTACGAATTGATGTGTGTTTTGAAACTTCGCCTGGCTAAATTTTTGAAAACGATTTCTATACTGAATTTTGCTTGAGGACAAGCAAAGATCTAAGTATGGGGGAGTTTGATAACACGAAATTATATCATATTTTAGGACTTAATTCCATTAAATTCTATGACTATTTATTTCGGTTTACTGCATTTTATGAGATATTACGTGGTATTTTCTTCCTATTTGTCGCAGGTAGTCTATTTTGAAGAACAAGTGAAAATGGAAGAAAAGGAGGTGCAAAAAGGAGAGAAAAGGAACCAAATGCCAAAGCCCAGCCCAAAGCGCACAAGTCACCAATGATGTGCCTGTGACGGACGTCACAGGGTGCGTGACGAGCGTCACGCAAAACAGCCTTGTGACGGACGTCACACATGGTGTGACGAGCGTCACACCATTCCACTACCTTTTTGGCGCAAGTAACGCCCTCAGAAGACTTGAAGAGACGTTGAGGAGTTTGTGTCCTATATCCACGCCGTGCATTTAGCCACGTTGAAGACCTTGGGAAACGAAAAACAGTTACCAGCACCAATATAAATAGCTACTTTAAAAACCTAAAAGGGTTCCTCGGTTTTTCCACGCTCATACTGCCGAAGCTTTTCCAATTTTCTTTCTTTTTACGCTTTTGCTTATTTTTCTTTTCCAGCAACTTAACATTGTTTATTTATTTATTTCTTTTGCAAGTTCTACATTCTTTTTCCCTTGTAATTTACCTTTCGCTTTTTAGCATTTAGATATTTTTCGCATAATAGTTTCTACACCGGAAATTATTGTGCAACTTTTTATCGGATCTAACCTTACGTTAGATTCTAGTTTTATTTCCTTGGTTTAATTTATTGTTTAATTGAAGAATCCAAGAACAAATCCTACCGGCTTGTGGTGGAGTGTTCAAGACTATTGTATTACGCATTCAGGTTCTTTAATCATTATTTAATGTTTTGTTTTACTATTTATTTATATTATCTGCCTGGAATGAGTCTGTTTATGCATGATATGTATTCTTGTTTATTTAGCATGTCTGGCTAATTCGCCTAGATATCGGTATGTAAAGTAAGCAGAATAAGGGATCAAGACTGAGTCGGTCTATTTAAACTTAAAATTAAAATCAATCTTTTTACGGTCTCACTTACAGGTTTAATAACAAGATTTTTTACAAAAGTAAAGGACATAAAGAAGCTAAAATCAATAGAGCGAGAGTTTGAGGTTTTAACTGGACAGTGTAAGTTAGGCATTAATTCTAGATCAGGGCGAGAGCAAGTTTTAGAGTTAATTAAATTCTGACCTTTTCCAAAAAGTATTTTTAAAGATTGAATGTGAGGACGAGAGTTAAGCATTTGGATTTAATTATATAACCTAAGTCAACAGAGCGAGAGTTTGAGATAAGGGTGTTTAAAACGGTCAGTGTTTTCTTAAAAAGAGTTTCTGCAACTTTATTGCTTTCAAAATATGGTTTTTGACTTAATTATAAGTGACAGCTACATTAATATAAAATCATGGTTTATTCAACAGAGCGAGAGTTTGAGATAAAACCTTTAACCAATAAAGTTAACCGAAACGATTTATTTTAAAACCAAGAAACCGACAAAGACTTGATTCCCTAGTTTTGACGAACTACATACCGATATCCGTTTTATTAATATTTAATCTAGATCTTAGTTTAGCTTTAGTTTTTCCCCAAATAATCAAACATTTTTCACCTTAGCTTTACGTAGTAACCTTAGATAACGGTATATCGATTCATAAGTCCCTGTGGGATCGATATCTTTTAAAACTACGCGATAGAACTGTGCACTTGCAGTTTGTATCCCATTCTCGACTCACACAGTCGAGCGATCATTTGTGCATATTTTTAATTGTTTAAAAATACTTCTGACTTTTTAAAAATCATGAAATTTTTTGTCTAAGGTCCTTTGACCTTGTTTGACCTAGGATAAATCCATTGGCCATTTATTTGGTGTTTTGAAGGGATTTGAGGTTTTGTCCAAATTAAAATGTATTTTAATTCATTTTTGATTGATTTTTAATTGATTAAATGTTTAAAAACATTGTTGAGCCATTTTTATGGTCTTGTGATGTTTGACTTTCTGTTTGCGCCTTGGTCATGATTGATTTGTATTTTGTTGGATCAAAACCATTGAATTTAGGGGATTGATGAAATGTACATTTCACCTCCCAAAATGAATGGATGGTTTTGATTTGATGAAATTCCTCTCATGATCAATTTGTGTTTCTATCTTCCCCTCCCTCTTCATCTTCATCCCTATTCTTTCCCATTCCCTCATTTGACCAATGAAATCTCTAATGTCTAAAGGCTAATTGATTCATCAATGGCCTTGTGTGAGATGAATCAATATAAGTATGACTGAGATAGGTCATTCCCATTTTCTTTTAGTGTGTGGCATGTTTTAGAAGTTTGGTTCTTTGTACCAAATCTCTAACATGCATTAACACCTATATTTTTATTGCCGGCCTCAGATAGTTATGACTTCTACATAAGTCCAATTATGATTGCTTAGCATAGAGCTAAATTTGACCCCCAAGGCATAACATTCTAGTAAGCGAGATGGTAAGTCTCCCATTCTTCATGGTATTGTATAGAGACTTGACCTTTTTTCCTTTCATGGGAGCTAGCGACATGCTTGTTGAATTATCCAAGTTGGAGCCCTTCTCATGGAAAATGTCTTGGTTTAAGGATCCATACTTGTGAATGAATGATTGAGTGTTCTCCAAAGAATGAATTAATCAATTAAAACTCACCATTAACTTAACACTAACCATTGACTAACTTTTATTCATTATGCTTTTACTTTCAAGTCATTTACTTTATGCAATTTTATTTTCAGTCATTTATCATCCATTGCCATTTACATTTCATATAACTTGTTTATGTTTAAGTCCTTTTTCACTTTGCTCATTTGAGCCATATCTTGGGATTGTGTATTGTTTGTGTATTTTGATTTTGTTTGTGGTCTTAGGAACTTAAAACACCTAATAACAACAAAAACCCTAAAAAAACATTTGGTGGACTGTTGAATTTAATATGAGTTTTAGACTTAGAATTAGGCAATTTCCCCTGTGCTAAAGGACTTGACCAATGCCAACATTTTGAGACTGAGCTATTTTTGACAATTGAGCCTTCATCTGACGTAAGACCTTGAGGATTTCATTGATTCATCTGCTACTTTATCTTGGTGCTTAATTGCGTATTATGTTATTACCTATGTCTAATGTTTTGTTCTGAGTTGATCAAGGAATATTTCATATGGTATATTGGAAGACAATGAAGACTGCTAGCTATTGGAGTGCTTGCTTGGATGTGGCTATCTTTATTTGATGCCTTGATCTTCATGATGTCTGGATATTGTTCATTGCTTATTGATTATTTCTTGATCGAAGTCCAAAGGAAAATGGGTTTCTATATGACATTTTTGTCTGTTGAATTGCATCTCATTGGTCAGATCTTTTCAAACTCTTAACTTTTAATTTGTGCTTTCTTAAATTTCAAAACTTCTCCCTCTTTTCAAAAATCTTCTTTGCTTACTTTCAAACTTAGACATGTTTTAATGATTAGAAACCTTGGCCCTATGCCATTGAATTTTCAAACTTCTTCTTAAATCAAACTTGCAAATCAACTTAACCATATTGACCTAAATTTCAAAAAGACAAAAAGAACTAACAACCCCATTCAAACTTTGGCCTTTTGTGCCCTCTTCTTAACTCTTGTTAAAATCAATTCACCAACTCATTTGAAATTTTTACCATGAACTACGAGGTTTCGATCCCTCATTTTTATGTTGGTACGTAGGCACGAGACCGAAGGTCTTGTCAAACACAAAAATATAATCAATGAATTCTTTTCTCATCCCCACACTCTATTTTACCAAACATCATTTATACCAAAAAGACATGCACACATAAAAAAAGGGCTCCCTAGGAGTACCTATGACACTTTGGGTGCTAACACCTTCCCTCTGTGTAACCAACCCCCTTACCTATAATCTCTAGCATTTTATTAGTTTTTATTTAAAAACTTCTTATCTTTGGGTTTTGTTTGTACTTTTCCCTTTTCCTTTGGAAACAATAAAAGTGCGGTGGCGACTCTAGTTTTATCGATGTCAAGTTTATCCATAGCTTGATGATCATGAATTTACCGCTACAATAGTTTAGGGTTACAATTAAGTCAATACAATCTGACTTTGGTGGTGAATTTAGACCTTTTACCTAAGACTTAACAGAGTTAAGGATCAATCATAAACTTACTTGCCCTCATACATCTCATCAAAATGGCTATGTGGAACGAAAGCACATACACATAGTCGAGATAGGCCTTACCCTGTTAGCTCACTCATCCATACCTTTAAATTATTAGGATGATAGATTTTCCACCTATGTGTATTTGATCAACAAATTTCCTACCTCATCCTTGACCAAGTTTTGCTCACCTTTCCATGCTCTATATGGAAAACTCCTAAATACAAGTCATTAAGAGTGTTTAGTTTCTCTTGCTTTCCTTTCCTTAGACCTTATAATAAGAATAAACTGCAGTTTAGAAGCCAAGTCTATGTCTATCTTGGAGTCTCTCCTCAACATAGAGGTTATAAATGTTTAACTAGGTATGGTAAAATCTATATTTCTAAGGATGTAACATTTCATGAACAAATCTTTCCTTTCTCAAATTTTTTTCTCTACTAGCCAAATTTTTAGACCTCCCTCTATAGTAGATAGTCTACCTTGTTCCTATAATAGTTTACGTGTAGTTGTTTCCAATAGCCAACCTATTTGCAATACACCAATACCAATCCATATCCCTCACACTTCTAACACTAGGTCTCAACCTTATCCTCTTATTGTACCTAACTTTATAACCAAATCATTATCAATTGGGAATCATATGCCTCAACATAGTGCATCTAGTGTATGTGACTTAAATAATCAAAACCAACCTTCTTTACACACTCATGTACCAACTCAGACAACTAATAAAGTTAGCTCTTCTATCTCATAAATTGAACCCGATCCCACATATGTACAAGTTGCTAATACTCACACTACTCCCACTTGTATTGAGGATAATAATAGTTGCAATAAAAGTCCTGCAACTTCACACATTGGAACATCTTCTTATCATTATACCGAGGGTAATGAATAATATCTAGACTTTACCTTAAATATAGACTCAAGTACTTTCTAATTTTCTAATGAATTAAGTATTTCTCTTAATTTCCACGCGTCTTCCTTGTCTCCCTCTATACACTCAAGTAAACCATCAAGTCCTCTTCTAAAAAATGACCAATGCATGCTTACTAGAGTACAAACTAGTAAATACAAATCTAAACTCTTTGTCGCTCACATAGAGTCTGAACCAGCCGATGTGAAATAGTCTCTTACTAAACCCGAGTGGGCATATGCTACGCAAACTGAATTTGATGCCTTATAACATAATAACACATGGAGACTTACCACATTACCTCCTCAGAGAAAAGATATAGGTTTTAGATGGGTTTTCAAAATCAAATAAAGTGTTGATGGTAGTATCTAGAAATACTGTTGATTCTAAGTGTTGGCAGAAATTTTGGTAAAACAAAGAGTGTTCACAAGATGTCATGTGTGATGTCTTAACATAAGATATCCTATGCACCTGCTGGAGTTAAAGAACATATGCAAGCAGGATTGTTTCAGAATGCCACATAAAATAACAAGGCTTCTGATATTGGTTGTACCTGCTGGAGCTTAAATGGAAGACATGTTCATGCATGATTGTTTCAGATGACATACACAATGTCATGGTATCTGATATGGCTGTACCTGCTATAAAAGGAAACTGGATTATGCAGGATTTTTCCAGATGTCAGACCCGATGTCATGACATCCTGTACACAGAATATTCAGTATGAATGTCTGGTGTTTTGTGATTGCACAATTAATGGCAATCTTTGGATGATTGAAGATATGGCTAGCTGGCGCATTCAATCATGGATTACAACCAGAGTTACTTATTTTCCAAGGAGATATATACAACTGTTATAAAAAGATTTGATTGGAAAATAGATTTAGGGTTTTCAAGTTGTCCAAGCCCAGCTGTGTATAAAACTGAATTAGTTAATTCTGTTATGTGTTAATTGATTTAATATTCTGGGATTAGTTAGAATCCTATGTGGCGTTATTTGTGGAGGTCTTGAAGACTCAATCAGAATATTTGATGAATATACAGTTTCCAAATATGGAGATCTTTTAGGAAATAAAAGATTGAAGACCTTGATTGTAGCAGAAGAATTCTGCCAGCTTTGTAACAGCAAAGGAAAGATTTGTTGCGATTTCTGAAGGCCCAAATCCAGTTGGGTGGTTAAGTTATAAATAGCAGATTGTAACCTAGGTTTTGTAAGCCTCAAACAATGTAAAAATTAGGGGTGTGTGTGAGGTAAACCTCCCAACCTGTGGGAAGGTTACCAGGTGTTTCTCAGTGCTTGAAAGCATGAGATTATTTGTAACTCAAAGCCTGTAGGCAAGAGTTGTTATGTTCTTGAACAAAGTTGTGAAGCATGTTCAAGTTGTCTAAGCATTACATGGTAATTGTAGTGATAGGAATGGAAACTGGAGGTTTCTATCTAGGAGTGCCTAGGTATAGATTGCATTGGGTCGGGATTAAGTGAGGAGTTGTAAACGGGGGAGTTTAACTCTGAATTAATACTGTTAATAGTGGATCTTCTTCCTGTCTTGGTATGCCCCCAGAGTAGGTAATGTTGTACCGAACTGGGTTAACAATTACCGGTGTTTTTACCTTCTGCACGTTATAATTCTGTCTGTTATAAAATAAGGTAAACCTGTAATGCTGTAACAGGTGATGTTCAAATCAATGTTGAGACATCATGCTGATAACTGTGCAGGCTCAACAGAAGTAAGTGTTGTGGTTGATCTCTGTTGTGTCTTTGTACCAGATGGACAGAACTGGGTGTTCTTCCATACTATGGTGATATAGTAGCAGATGTCGTGACATCTGTGAATGTGTGCATATTAGTACTGGGATTTAATTTGTATAAATGTCTTGCTGTATTAGTAACAATGTTGGATCAGATGTCATGACTTGGAGTAGAACATCTGAACTCTGACTATACCAGAATTTCAATTGGTATCAGACACTACGCCAAAAAGTGCTTTTGGCAGCACCAAAAAGAAAGCGCTTTTTAAAAAAAGCGCTGTAATAGCTTGAAAAAAAATTCGCCTATGTAAAGAAAGCGCTTTTAAGGTAAAAGCGCTCTTATAGGTCTCCACTTATGAAAGCGCTTTTAAGGTAAAAGCGCTCTTATAGGTCTCAGTCTCACATCTATGAGTTTCACACTTATGAAAGCGCTTTTAAGGTAAAAGCGCTCTTATAGGTCTCATGGGTTTCACACTTATGAAAGCGCTTTTAAGGTAAAAGCGCTCTTATAGGTCTCAGTCTCACACACTTATGAAAGCGCTTTTAAGGTAAAAGCGCTCTTATAGGTCTCATGGGTTTCACACTTATGAAAGCACTTTTGAGGTAAAAGCGCTCTTATAGGTCTCATGGGTTTCAGACTTATGAAAGCGCTTTTAAGGTAAAAGCGCTCTTATAGGTCTCAGTCTCACATCTATGAAAGCGCTTTCATGGTAAAAGCGCTCTCATAGGTCATTTATAAAAATTATAATAAATCTAATATTACAAAATCCCTGACTTTCAGAAATCCCTCTTTCACTCTCTCTCGTTCGAAGCTCTCGCTGCCCTGGAAAAAATTCCACAGAGTACCTGGAAATCTCAACGATAAACACTGCAAATTTGAAAGAGACTGCATTCGAAAGAGAAGGATTCAATACCTGGAAATCTCATTGCGTTTTAAGGTTAGGTTTTCGTGTCTTTCTGTTTTGCCCTAGAAGTCAAAGAATAGGTGGTCGATTTTGGTTTGAATGGACTTGCATTGCTACATTATGGGTTATTTATTTGTCAGTATCGATTATTAGAGTTTGTGACTATGTTTGCTTAATATTCTGTAACTTACCGAAAATTAATAGAGTTAGAAATTTCAGTTGAAGTTTATTGAATTAACAAACTCTGTTGAATTTCTATGTATAAGATGGTTAGACATTATAACTCTGTTAAATCTCTATGATATAAGTTAGTTAGGGAATGGGTCAGTTAATCTCTGTTAAATGAATTTGTTAGACATTGTTCTGTTAGATTCAGTTATGTTCCTTTGTTGATTTCAGTTAGGAGAAAACTGTTAGGTTGCTAGCTTGGTGTAATTGGATGTTAGTTATATGTTAGAAACTGTTGGATTTATAAAGTGTGACAATTAGGATATTAGACATGTTGGAGTTAATTAATTAGTTATAATGAATTTGAATTGGTGCAGTCAGGTTTGGAGTTGGTTTGTTGAAGTGTCTTGATCGACACTTGAGCTGTTAGAAAATTAGTTATATGAGGCTGATGTTAGGTAAACAAGAAAGTTAGCTAGATAAATGATAATGAGTAAGCTAACTAAATCGTAAGTTGCATTATTTTGATGAAAACTTGACCCTATGTCTCGAATTAATTATGGATTTGCCTCTGACTAAATGTTGTTGTTGTTCTTTGTATGCATAATTAGGTAAATATTAATGAATGAGGTTAGCAAGTGTTGTGCTGACAATTTGAAGAAATTAATGAGAAAATTTCTTGAATTTTTGATGGTGATAATTAGTGTAATTCGACGAAATCCTTATATGGTTTTACACTGTTAGAAATTTCTTGAAAATTAGTGATAATTAGTATAATTAGTGTAATTTCTTGAAAATTTCTTTGGAATTGGAATTACATGGTTTTATACTGTTAGAAATTGAATTAGTTGCTATGTTAGGAAATTAGTATCTGTTATGATGTTATTTTGCTTGATTTGTTGTGATGTGGTTGTTATGTAAGTGAGAAGTTGCAGTTAGAATAATTATGTAATGTTAGCCAATTGAATTTTGTTTGTAGGTATGATGTTGACCATGTTTTGAATGTTAGTAATGTGTTTGTGTGTACTGAACTCAGTTAGAGTTTATGCAGGGCTGATGTGCCTAATATTCTGAAATCTCATTGCGTTATACCGTTTTGTACCCTAATTACTTTGCGTTAAAACCATGGATAAGACATGGATGTATTCCAATCGATTGTCGAAAGAGTACGAGAATGGGGTATCGAAATTTGTTAAGTTTGCTATTGCGCACGCCAAAGACCCCAATCGAATGACATGTCCTTGCTTGAGTTGCTGTTATGGGAGTCAGGTTGACGCGGTTCAGTTGGCATCGCATTTACTACGGTATGGAATTGATAGAAGTTATACATGTTGGAATTTGCATGGTGAGAAAAGTAACGAGAATGTTGAATCGGGGTATAATACGACCTATGCTTCAAACGACGATTGCACAGATACATATGATTATGATCGAGTCGAAGAGATTGCAGAAGCGCTTGAAGAAGATCTTAAGGACTGTCCCAAAATGTTCGAGAGGTTGGTAAGCGATGCAGAGAAACCGTTGTATAATGGTTGTACAAAATTCACAAGATTGTCTGCGTTATTAAAGTTGTACAACTTAAAGGCGGGCAATGGATGGTCGGATAAAAGTTTCACAGAGTTATTAGCTCTTATGAAAGATATACTACCAGAGGATAATGTTCTTCCCAATCGAACGTATGAGGCCAAAAAGATGTTGTGCTCTATTGGCATGAGCTATGATAAGATACATGCCTGTTCAAACGATTGCGTTTTGTTTCGAAACGAGTATGCATCGTTAAATGAGTGTCCTAAATGTGGTGCCCCTCGATATAAGAAAAAGTTATCTCCAGCAAAAGTCTTATGGTATTTTCCTATAATTCCGAGATTTAGACGCATGTATCGTAGTGAAACCGATTCAAGACACTTGACTTGGCATGCAGATGAAAGAATTATTGATGGAAAGTTTCGACATCCGGCAGATTCACCCCAGTGGATGAAAATTGATAATGATTATCCTGAATTTGGAAAAGAAGCAAGAAACCTTCGCTTGGCATTGTCTACTGATGGAATGAACCCACATGGTATTCAAAGTATCTCGCATAGCACATGGCCTGTGATTCTTATGATTTATAACCTACCTCCATGGCTATGTATGAAGCGTAAGTACATGATGTTATCTATGTTAATTTCTGGGCCTAAACAACCAGGGAATGACATAGACGTATACTTGACACCCTTAATCGAAGATTTAAAGTTTTTGTGGGAGAACGGTGTGGAGGTTTATGATGGGTATAGGAAAGAAAGTTTCAACTTGAGGGCGATGTTGTTTGGAACAATTAATGATTTTCCAGCATAAGGAAATCTATCAGGGTATAGGAAAAAAACGTGCTTTTGTGCCTCGATACCAGATATCTCTTGAAACACTTGTTGACTCATCAGATATGGCAACAGCTGGTGCTATTCGCTCACTGGATATGGAGGAAGATATCTTTGGTTATTCATGCACTGAAACAATCGGAAAAGAAGATCTGGAACATATTTTTCGGCATCAAGAATTAGGCGTCGGTGTTATACACACATACATCCGGTAATCCGATCTATATATTATTTAATTACTTGAACAATTTATTTACACATTTCAATAAAAATAGTCTAATGTTTATTATGTTTTTATTGAAGGTTCTTGTATGACAATTTCATGCGCGGGAATGATCAATTGTCAAACAGATTCCGTTTCGTGTCTTCCTCCCTGGTCAACAAAGCATTAATTTGTAGGGAACCGGATTCATGTAGAGAGTACTTAGTCAAGAGATTCATGGCCAGCAGTACAAACAACTTGTATCTTTGGCCGTATAATTCAGGGTTAGATTTTAATTCTAAGTTTATTCTAATCTTTAATTGTTTCTTTAACGTAAAAAATTTCCATATAAACTTTTGTTTTAATTTATAGGTGTCACTGGTTGTTGCTTGCTATTGATCCTTTAAAAGAAGTGGTATATTTTCTGAATTCGATAGATGGTGAATGGACAAATTATCCGGATATGAAGCAATTAGTTGATACGTAAGTGAGACTGTTCTAAATATTCGTGTATATTTATGTGAGATTGTTCTAAATATATGTTTTTATTTTGTTAGATCAATAAAAGTGTTCCGATCTCAAAGACAAGCTCGAGTACCACGTACTAAATCCAGCAACATTACGTGGATAAAAGTGCAGGTACTTTAATTTTCACAATTTTGCTTATAATAGTGATGCTACTTGATAAGAAAAGATAACTATACATTCTTATTTATTTTTCTATGTAGTGTCCTCTACAGCGCAACGGTATCGATTGCGGATACTTTGTAATGAGGTTTATGAGGGAAATCATTAATATGAATCAAATAGAGATTCCAATCACGGTATGGATTTATAACTTAGGATTTGTTTTAATATTTATCGAATATTTCATATTATTTATTACTTTTAACTAAATCATGCATATTATGTTTTGTTATGTAGTACTTTGATGAATACAAGTGTGCTCATTACACGAGACTGCAGTTGGAACAAATCAAGGAGGAATTGTGTCAATATTTTATTGAGAAAAGATTACTTAGTATATAATGGTTTCAAAATAACATGAATACTTTGATGAAGAATGGTTTCTGGTTGGCAAGTGTATAGTTCTTTATATTTTTAACAGATTAGTTATGACTCCAAATAGGCCGTATAACATATTAGTTTTGACTTGTGTATAGTTCTTTATAATTTTAGTGATATCTTTAATTTCATGGATAGATTAATGTGTTCATTCTTGTGTTGGTTTGCTTTAAAAAATTACAAATGCTTGAATTATGACTCCAAATGTGTTCAGTGCCTATCTATCCTTGTGTTGGTTTGCTTTCATGGATAGATTATGACTCCAAATGCTTGAATTAGAGAGGCTTGATTTACAGGTTTATGGGATTATTCCCAAAAAATATTACAGGTTGAAATGGTAGGCTTAAACTGAAGGCAGCGTTTTGTTATTTTACTAGAGGAAAAGACAGCGCTTTTTAGTAAAAAGCGCTGCTAAAGGTTGTCAATAGAGAGCGCTTTTTACTAAAAAGAGCTGCTAAAGGTTGTCAATAGAGAGCGCTTTTTAGTAAAAAGCGCTGCTATAGGTTGTCAATAGAGAGCGCTTTTTACTAAAAAGCGCTGCTATAGGTTGTCAATAGAGAGCGCTTTTTAGTAAAAAGCGCTGCTATAGGTGGTATATAGACAACCTTTAAGAGCGCTTTTTACTCAAAAGCGCTGCTAAAGGTTGTCAATAGAGAGCGCTTTTTAGTAAAAAGCGCTCTTAAAGGTTGTCTATATACCACCTTTAGCAGCGCTTTTTACTAAAAAGCGTTCTCTATTGACAACCTTTAGCAGCGCTTTTTAGTAAACAAAAAGCGCTGCTAAAACCTATAGCAGCGCCACCTACGGCAGCGCTTTTAAGCGCTTTTAAAGGCCAAAAAAAGCGCTCTCATAGGTCTTTTTTGGCGTAGTGAGAGCACACTACGCCAAAAACTGGAATAGACAGCGCACCTTAGAGGGAGCTTTATTACAAAAGCGCTCTCTAAAGTGAAGCGAAAAATAAGGAGCAATAGACAGCGCACTTTAGAGGGCGCTTTTGTAATAAAGCGCCCTCTAAGGTGAAGCGAAAAAATAAGGAGGAGATAGAGGGACAACAATACATGACGCTTTTTATAAAGCGCCCTCTAAGGTTATCCTTAGAGGGCGCTTTTACTAAAGCGCTGTTATAAGTCCATGTGCATTTCCAGCTTATAAAGCGCTTCTGGAAAGCCTTAGAGAGCGCTTCCATAAGCGCCCTCTTAGGCCCCCTTTAGAGGGCGCTTTTTTTTTCCACAAGCGCCCTCTAAGGTGAAACGAAAAAATAAGGAGGAGATAGAGGGACAACAATACATGGCGCTTTTTAGAAAGCGCCCTCTAAGGTTACCCTTAGAGGGCGCTTTTAATAAAGCGCTGTTATAAGTCCATGTGCATTTCCAGCTTATAAAGCGCTTCTGGAAAGCCTTAGAGAGCGCTTCCATAAGCGCCCTCTTAGGCCCCCTTTAGAGGGCGCTTTTTTTCCACAAGCGCCCTCTAATGTTCCCTTTAGTAAACATTAAAATTATAACATACTGCGCGTTTTGTTATTTCACTATCTGTTATTTTCGTTCTTTTTCACGTTAGGGTTCTAAGGCGTTTTCCTTCCACCTCTGTTAGATCTACATTATTACTGCGCGTTTCCTCCTTCTACCAATCAAAGGTACACGCTTTGCCCAATTTCTGTTTTATGTTATTGCTTTGTTTTAGCTTTGCCCAATTTTTGTTTTATGTTATTGTTGTCTATGCTACGTTTGTTTCGACCTGTAAAGTTTCAATATTCATAGTCATTTAAATAGTTTGGGTTTATTAGGAAATTGACGGTTGGTTTTTAGTGACCATGATAGCGCATGCAATGGGACTACATTACCCAGTAGTTAGGGTTATACGACCTATGAACATATGATTTTGTGTCAACACCAGTATCATTAGAAACCTAGGTCCGAATGTGTTTGAACTCTTCTGAAATTGTTTTTTGTTTATTCTAATTAGTAATGGATAATACATGGATGTCTTCCAATCGATTGTCGAGAGAGTACGAGAATGGGGTATCAGAATTCGTTAAGTTTGCCGTTGCGCACGCCGAAGACCCCAGTAGAATGATATGTCCTTGCTTGGGTTGTTGTTATGGGAAACGGGTTGACGCAGTTCAGTTGACATCGCATCTAATGAGGCATGGAATTGATCGAAGTTATACATGTTGGAATTTGCATGGTGAGAAAAGTAACGAGAATGTTGAACCGGGGGATAGTACGACCTATGCCTCAAACTATAGTGGCGCAGATACATACGATTGTGATCGAGTTGAAGAGATTGCAGAAGCACTTGAAGGAGATCTTAAGGATTGTCCCGAAATGTTTGAGAGGTTGGTAAGTGATGCAGAGAAACCTTTGTATGATGGTTGCACTAAATTCACAAGATTGTCTGCGGTATTAAAGTTGTACAACTTAAAGGCGGGCAATGGATGGTCGGATAAAAGTTTCACAGAGTTATTAGCCCTTTTGAAAGATATGCTTCCTGAGGATAATGTTCTTCCCAATCGAACATATGAGACCAAAAAGATGTTGTGCTCTATTGGCATGAGCTATGATAAGATACATGCATGTCCAAACGATTGCGTTTTGTTTTGAAATGAGTATGCATCGTTAAATGAGTGTCCTAAATGCGGTGTCTCGCGATTTAAGAACAAGTTGTCTCCAGCAAAAGTCTTGTGGTATTTTCCTGTTATTCCGAGATTTAGACGCATGTTTCGTAGTGAAACCCATTCAAGACACTTGACCTGGCATGCAGATGAAAGAATTATAGATGGAAAGTATCGACATCCGGCAGATTCACCATAGTGGTTGAAAATTGATAATGATTATCCTGAATTTGGAGAAGAATCAAGAAACCTTCGCTTGGCATTATCTACTGATGGAATGAACCCACACGGTATCCAGAGTATCTCACACAGTACATGGCCTGTGATTATTATGATTTATAACCTACCTCCATGGCTATGTATGAAGCGTAAGTACATGATGTTGTCTATGTTGATTTCTGGACCTAAACAACCAGTGAATGACATAGACGTGTACTTGAAGCCCTTAATCGAAGATTTAAAGATTTTGTGGGAGACCGGTGTGGAGGTTTATGATGGATATAGGAAAGAAAGTTTCAACTTGAGGGCAATGTTGTTTGGCACAATTAATGATTTTCCAGCATACGGAAATCTATCAGGGTATAGCATAAAAGGTCAATGTGCGTGTCCTATTTGTGAAGATAAAACAGATTGGAAGCGCTTGGAGTTTGGTCAGAAGAATGTCTTTCTCGGTCATCGGAGATTCTTAAATTCAAATCATCACTACCGTGGATGGAGAAAGGCGTTCAATGGAGAGACAGAACAAGGCAGAGCTCCACCTATACTGACGGGTGATCAAATTTTTGAAAAGGTGAAAGATTTGGATACTCAGTTTGGCAAGCCTTTTGCCCAGACACTTGTCAAAAGTGGGTGGAAGAAGAGGTCAGTTTTTTTTGAATTGCCGTATTGGAAGTCCTTGTATGTGAGACATTTCCTTGATGTTATGCATATTGAAAAAAATGTATTTGAAAGTGTTATTGGCACGTTACTCAATATACAAGGAAAGTCTAAGGATGGCCTTAAGGCAAGAAAGGACTTGATAGCGATGGGAATAAGAACTGAATTAGGACCCTTGAAGAAAGGAAAACGAACATATCTACCGCCTGCTGCTTATACTCTATCTAGAAAGGAGAAAAAAACATTGTGTAAGTTTCTAAGTGAAGTTAAAGTTCCAGAAGGGTACTCTTCAGATATTAGAAGACTTGTGTCTATGAAAGACCTCAAGTTAAAGAGTTTAAAGACCCATGATTGCCATGTTATAATGGAACATTTTCTCCCAATAGGTATACGTTCTATTCTTCTAGAAAAAGTAAGAAGCTCTATAACTAAGTTGTGTTCTTTCTTCAAGTCAATTTGCAGTAAGGTGATCAATCCTGCGATCTTACCAATGTTGCAAAAAGAAATCGTTATTACTTTGTGTGAGCTTGAAATGTTTTTTCCTCCATCATTTTTTGACATAATGGTACATCTAGTTGTTCATCTTGTGAAAGAGACACAATTGTGTGAACCAGCTTATATGAGATGGATGTACCCTGTTGAACGTTATATGAAAATATTAAAAGGGTACGTGAAGAACCGAAGTCGACCAGAAGGTTGTATGGTTGAAAGATACATTGTTGAAGAAGCGATTGAGTTTTGTACTGAATATTTGTCTAATGTTCAGTCAATCGAACTCCCCAAGTCTCAGCTTGTCGAAAAGAAAGAAGGAAAAAATCTAATTGGAAATAAATCGTGGCAGTATCAAGGGTCGAACGGGATCAAGTGCATTTGTATGTTCTGCACAATGAGAATGAGGTTGAGCCGTATGTTGAAATTCACAAGGATGTTCTCCGAGGTTTAAATCCCAATAGAAATGAAAATTGGATAGTACGAGAGCACAATCGATGTTTTATACCTTGGTTTAAGGATCATATTTATTCAAAGTATTATTCAGATCCCGCTTCAATAACAGAAAGGTTGAGATGCTTAGCATATGGTCCAAGTTTCCATGTTTTTTCTTATAGCGCATACGCGATTAATGGATACACATTTTATACCAAAGAACAAGATGATAAAAGTACTATGCAGAATAGTGGTGTCACCGTGGTAGCTGAAGCAATGCACATATCAAGTGTGAAGGACTTAAACCCCAAATTTGCAAATCTGTCATATTTTGGTGTTATCGAGCGCATTTGGGTGTTTGATTATGAGAAGTTTCAGATTCCTATATTTGGTTGCAAGTGGGTTGAAAATAATAACGGCATTCGAATGGATAAGTCAGGATTTTTGCAAGTGGATCTTAATAGGGTGGGATACAAAGATGAGTCTTTTATTCTAGCCTCTCAAGCTAGACAAGTGTTCTATGTCAATGATCCGAAAAGTACGAAATGGTCTATAGTTCTTTTTTCCAACAAAGTAATTGATGAAAACACTGGAGATCAAGGTGATATTGATGTTGAGATTGAATCGTTTACCAGAAATGATCAAGATGAGAATATTATATCAAATGATTCATATATTAGAAATGATCATAATGAGGGTATTTGGATCAATCCAACCGTCCGTGTTGTTAAGAGACATGTAGAACATATTCCAACCAAGAAAAGAAAGAGAACTTAGTGAAAAAGGTACAGGTCAAATGATTTTAATTGTGCTCTTTATTACAGGTAAAATGACTTTTATGATTTTAATTGTTTTTACATTTGTCATCTGATTTTAATTGTTTTCTTTATTACAGGTAAAATGGCTATTATGAAGTCAATCATTCGTGCAAGGGGCAAGGGATACTCGAAAGTATCAATTGATATTTGTTTAGATGGAGATGTTCCATTGTCGTCAAGCCTCATTCGCGTAGATGATGATGCTGGATATTTGAAAGTATCCCTCTACGACAATGGAACATGTCCATCTAAACAAATATCAATTCTATCTTCAAAAGATAAGAGACCAAAAATATAAGGGGATTACGCAGCAAATCGAGTCAGTTGCATAAAAAAAAAGGTATAAACACAATTATATGATATTTATGCATAGAAAATGTTAATTCTTGATCTTATACATCACCTAACTAATTTTATGATATTTTAGGTTCATGCTATTGATATTGAACAAAAAGAGGTTGTTGCTAAGAAGACTGCTGCTAGCAAAAAAAACATACATCTCAGAGATGCTTTTGCTACTTAGTTTTATTTCTTTTTAAGTTATGAATTGGTTGTATATAGAATCTTTAGAAGTTAAACGATTATATATCAGTGGATTGTTGTATATGTATGGATTGTTGTATATAAGGCTTGTTGAATGCAATGTGTGAAAAAGGGCTTCAAATTATATAGTTTTGGGTGTACTGCTTCAATATACAGGTTGTCTAAAATAAAATAAAAAATATAACGCTTTTTAAAAAAAAAATTTAAATAACCACCCACTTTAGAGGGCGCTTTTTAAAAAAAGCGCCCTCTAAAGTGGAAACATTTAAGGGTTTAGAGGGCGCTTTTACTGGAAAGCGCCCTCTAAACCCTTAAAAGTTTCCACTTTAGAGGGCGCTTTCCAGTAAAAGCACCCTTTAAACCCTTAAATGTTTCCACTTTAGAGGGCGCTTTTTTGAAAAAGCGCCCTCTAAAGTGGCCCTTAAAGGGCTTAAAGAGCCACTTTAGACAGCGCTTTCACTAGGAAAAAAAGCGCTGTCTTTACCTATGCCAGCGCCAGATTAGAGGGCGCTTTAAAGCGCTGTTATAGGCCAAAAAAGCGCCCTCTTTTCCCTTATTTGGCGTAGTGTTTCTAGCGAAGTGTCATTTAATGGATTGGAAGAGATTCCCAGGTCGCATCTTATAGCTGAAGCTCTTCACTTGAAGAAGTCTGAGATAGAGGCTCATTGGGTGAAGAAAGGAGGATTGTTTGGGTTGCCATCTCATTTCCTCATCAAGGAAGCTACTTCCTTTGCCCAGGCTGGTAGTGTGGACGCTTTTGAAGCTATCTTTCTGTTGCTCATCTATGGATTAGCTTTATTCCCTAACATTGACGGTTTTGTTGATGTTAACGCCATTAGACTTTTCTTGATTGGGAATCCTGTGCCTACTTTGTTGGGTGATATGTATTTCTCTTTGCATCTAAGGAATTCTAAGGGTGGTGGAACGATTGTCTATTGTATTCCTCTTCTGTACAAGTGGTTTATTTCGCACTTGCATCAGACGCTTGCTTTTGTGGAAAACAAACAATGTCTAAGGTGGTCTCAGAGACTTATGTCTCTCACTAATGATGATATAGTTTGGTATGACCCATCCTTAAGCAGTTTGGAGATTATTGATAGTTGTGGTGAATTCTCTAATGTGCCTCTCATTGGTACACAAGGAGAAATTAACTACAATCCTGCTTTGGCTCGTCGTCAACTTGGGTTCCCCTTAAGAGACAAACCTAATAACATGTTGTTAGAAGGTCTTTTCTATCAAGAGGGTAAAGATTCCCAACATTTGAAGCAGAAGATTGTGCATGCTTGGCATAATGTGCATAGGAAAGGAAGATCCAAGCTTGGTCCGTGCAATTATGTAGCTTTGGAAGCTTACACTCTTTGGGTGAAGAAGAGAGCTTTGGAGTTGAAGATGCCTTATCCTTGTGAAAGACCTATGTATATGGTTGTGGTTGAGCCATTAACTCTCCCTAACCAAGATGTAGAGGAGTTGGAAGATGCACTCGCCAAGATGAAGCAAGAGAAGGATATGTGGGAAGAGCATTTCCGTGCTTTGAGCAAGAAGCATGAAGAGTTGCAGTTGGAGTCTAAGGACAAAGATGCACTTATTGAGTTACTTGAAGACCGAGTGACGAAAAGACAGAGAGAGCCAGAGGTTTCATCTTCTAGCATGCCTCAGCCTTCCGTTGCTTGGAAGAAGATTGTTGATCAGCTTGTCCTCGAGAAGACTCAAATGAAGGCTTCTTTTGAGACCGAGATCCGTCGCATTCTAAGGAAGTACACGCCTTCAGCCAGATCTTCTAACATTGTTGTTAGGGATCCTTAGGATGACTAGTCTCTTTTTCTCTTGTATATTTTTATTTTGGTTTCTGAAATTGTACTCAGTGTAATCCTTCCAATTTATATAAATAAAAAGAGATTTTTGGTCATATCAAATTATTGCAATTGCCATTTAAATATTATATATTTGAAAATGATATAGTAAGTTCCTTGAAAATAAAAATAATCAAGCATTGCATTTCATGCATCATTTTCATAAGCAGGTTTTCGCCAGATGTCTGATTGGTGTTTCTTCTGTGCTTCAGCCAAGCTGACTCACCAGTACAATACCCGAGCCAATCATCTGAAAATCATGGAACATTTGGAGCAAGAGAACAGAGAGCTGAAGGACAAGATCGCCCTTCTGACTGCCATGATGGAGTCAGTTCTTTATGCTCATAACCAAGCTTCTCCAACACCTGCAACTCCTCCCGCGAGGACTGTTACTTCAGAGGTGACTACCTCTACCATGCCTGCTGCTACCGCCCATTTCGCACTGAATATTCCTGCCAGATTCCCATGGGGAATGCCGCCCAACTTTGTGCCCGAAGGCTTTGCGCCTACCTTTGCTTACATGCCGACATCTAGCCCGGTCATGTCCGTGCCACCTCCCGTTGTGCACACTTTGCCTCGCGTAGAGGATATCGTTTATCATTCCGAGTCGTCTGAGGGTCCGGATGTTTTTGAGAAGATGGAAGAGATGAAAGATCAGTTTCTTGAGTTGTGCAAGGAATTGAAGACACTGAGAGGTAAATATTTGTTTGGAAAGAGTGTTGCTGAGTTGTGCTTAGTGCCCAACGTCAAAATCCTTGTGAAGTTCAAAGTGCCTGACTTTGAAAAGTATAAGGGGAACTCTTGTCCGCTCAGTCATCTTGTGATGTATGCCCACAAGATGTCTACTCAGACTGACAATGATCAATTGCTTATTCACTACTTCCAAGATAGTCTAACTGGTGCTGCACTCCGTTGGTACATGGGGTTGGATAATGCAAGCATTCACACTTTCAACGACTTGGGAGAGGCTTTTGTGAAGCAATACAAGTATAATATAGACATGGCGCCGGATAGAGACCAGCTGAGGTCTATGTCTCAGAAGGACAAAGAGACATTTAAAGAATATACGCAAAGATGGAGGGAGTTGGCTTCCCATATCACTCCTCCTTTGAAGGAGAAAGAAATGACGAAGATCTTCTTGAAAACTCTGAGTTCATTTTATTATGAACGCATGATCGCTAGTGCCCCCAGTGATTTTACCGAAATGGTAAACATGGGGATGAGGCTTGAGGAAGGAGTCCATGAGGGACGTTTGTCAAGAGATGAGGCGTCAACAAGCAAGAGATATGGTAGCAACTTTGGTAAGAAGAAGGATAGTGAGACCAACGCAGTAATCAGTGAGAGGCAGAGGAGGCCTCAGATCAGAAGGAATCCACTACCCCGTCAACATCATCATCATCAAGTGCTATCAGTAATTCTGATATTTTCTAATCAACAAGCAACACCAATTCAACAACAACAACATCAACGTCAACAACAACAACTGCAACAAAGAACGAACACCTACAACAACAATACCAACAACAATCATCATCAGTAGAACTTTGAGAGGAAGAAGGTCTCTTTTGACCCGATTCCTATGTCATATGCAGAGTTGTATCCCTCGCTAGATCTCAAGAACTTAATTCAACTGAGGAACCCACCTCAGATCCCAGAACCACTTCCCTGGTGGTATAAACCTGAGCTCCGTTGTGCTTTTCATCAAAGAGCACCCGGACACGATATTGAAAACTGTTATCCATTGAAGTATGAGGTCCAAAAGCTTATGAAGAGTGGTATGGTGTCCTTTGAGGACCGCGCGCCAAATGTGAAAGCAAACCCTTTTCCCGCTCATGGGAACTCTTTAGTGAATATGGTGGATGGTTGTCCTGGAGAATTCAAGGTTTATGACGTCCGGTTCATCCGAAGATCCTTGGTACAGATGCACAAGGATATTTGTTTGGTGAGTGACTGTGAACATGACCATGATGGTTGTGTTGTTTGTAGTGTGAACCCAAGAGGGTGTGATGTAGTGAAAAGGGACATCCAACATCTGGTGGATGAAGGCATGATTCAAATTGTTCGATCCCGTCATATAGATGACGACATCAATGTCATAGTGTCTGTTTTCAAACAACAAGAGTGGTTGGTAATTCAATATGACAACAACAACAATAATAATGTCAGTCAAAGATCAGTATCGTCGTTGGTAATACAGTTAGCGGGCTCAGTCCCGTATTCATCTGATAAGGTTGTACCATACTATAGCGGTGTATTCGTCACTTTATGATTTATTGATTAAACCAAAAGCAAAGTATACAAAGAATCGAGTCGCCACCGCACTTTTATTTATCCAAAGGAATGGCTAAAAAGCGAACAAAAGCCTAAGAAGTTTTACACATAGAAAACTAATGAAAAGATCAGAGATCTGGGTAAGGGGTAAATTACGCAATGGGAAGGTGTTAGGCACCCAAAACGTCCTAGGTACTCCTAGGGAGCCCTTTTCACACTTGTTGTACGAAATGTTATTTGTTTATGAAATATTTATTGTGAAAACATGTATTGAAGGGATGAGAAAAGAATATACAAGTTACTATTTTTGTGTTTGGATGGATAACCATTGCCTACGTACCTTTACAGGATCAAAACCTCGTAGTTCGGCTAAAAAATTTCCAAAATATGGGTGGGTTCATTTTAAACAAAAGCCATAAGGTCTTTCATTATCCACGGGAGAAAACTCAACCTTATACAAACAACAAGTCCACCATGTGAGAAAAGCTTCAACTTGCTAGTGAGGGGTTAACCCTATAATAAGCAAGGAAGTCTTACAATTCAATCACTAAGGACAAAAGGTGAGATTAACATCAACCACTAAGATAATTGAGATCTATGGCTAATGTATGAAAACTTATCAAAGATGGACAAAGCCACAAAACAATTGAATGAGTGAAATTAACCAATTAGGATTATTCACAAAAGATGGTCAAAGTATGATTAGAATTCAATTCAAAAGAAGTATTATGAAAATGAAGTTTGAAAAGTCAAAGGCCTAAGGCCTAGGTTTCTAATTTGAAAAGAATGAAAATGTTTTCACAATAGTTTTCAAGCTTGGGTTAACATGCAAATGGAGGTTTAAAGAAACAAAAGGTGGGAGGGTGAGGAAGTAAAACTTCTTAGATGTTCACCTCTTGAGATCATATGTAGATGATTCAAGTGATTCTTTTGGAATAGGCAATGAACAATAACAGATAAACAAAGCAAATGGATACCGGATGCCAATCAATGGACTTACACCAATCTCACAAAACAAAATGGATACCAGATGCCAATCTATGGACTTACACCAATCTCCTAAAGCAAACCAAACATGGATATCAGATGCCAATCAATGGACTTATACTAATCTCCCAAAACAAAACAAAAGATGGATACCGAATGCCAATCAACTGGACTTATACCAATCTCCTAAAGCAAAACATGGATTTCAGATGCCAATCAATGGACTTATACCAATCTCCTGGAACAAACCAAAACAAGGATACCAGATGCCAATCTATGGACTTATACCAATCTCCAAGGAATGATCATGGGAAACAAATGCCAATAAATAGGCTTACAATTGACTCCTCACATACAACAAACAAAACAAATGCAATAAGCAAGAGGAAACAAGTTGCCAATAAATGGTCTTACACTCGACTCCAAGGAAATAGGATGCCAATCAATGGTCTTAGTCCCAACTCCTTCCAGATCATAGGAAACAACTGCCAATAAATGGACTTACAATTGATTCCTCAATGGACAAACAAAGATGTCACAAAGATATGAACAATGATCATGCAATGATGTACAATAAATGATGATAAATGCACAAAGGCACACATAAGCAAATATGCACAGATGAATCAAGCAATCAGACAAACGAGTCAATTAGCACACACTATACACAAGCAATTAGGCTCAAACAAGGTTAGACTTTACAGTCAACTGGAATGGGGTATGTTGTGCTCTTAACCCTAACATTGAGAGTTAGGGTGAAGCAGATGAAAAGGAGATGAGGGGTGTGCCTCATAGCTCTTATCCCTGGCCTGGGAGAGCTTTTGAATAATAGAATGTGTGGGAGTTCAGAAAGTAGGAACTCTTCTCCACAAGTGAATGACTCTATAAGATCTTGGGTTAGTATCCACAATGCATCAACACATTGTGTGAGCAAAGTGAATGACACACTGAATAGCAAGAGATGGATTACACATCTCTTTTATCTGCCAATTGCCTCATAAGAGGACTTTTCCTGCTTGGCACAAAGATAAACAATCACAAACATTGCCTCTTAAGGAGGACTTCAGACAGGTGCCTGCCCACATAACAGGACATGTCTTCTAGACTACATGAAGATTAGAAGTTATACCTAAGTGGTTAAGCAACCAAGTAAAGCAAGTTCAAATGAACTTAAAGCAACTTATGTACCTGTGGAAACATCAAACAAATCAGTACAAAGTTCAGACAACCAAACAACAGTCAATAAGCAACAAACAATCCCAATGTACACAAGGTGTAAGCCAAAGGCCAAACTCAAATGAGTCAACATCAACCTACAAAACACACAAAGGTTAGTAATCAAAAGCAAACAACAATGCTCAAATGATGAAACATCAACAACTATGGAACTTGGATGTTCAACCTGAAATGAAAGCTCAAATGTGAGAGGCAAACCACTAGGTCAAAGCCTAGGGTCAAAGATGGAGAAAAAATTCAAAACAGAAGCTGAAAATTAACATGAATCAACTTCAAACACATCTTGAAACAATCCAAAAGGTCTCACATCAATATCATTAACCAAAAGTATTTCATGATCAATTGAAGTTCAAGGCAATTTTAAAGCTCAAATGTGACCAACTAGAATGAAAAATCTCAATTAAATCAGAAATGATTCAAATAATTCCAAGAAACATCATACTCATTTCCAACATCCATAATATGCATCACACAAAAAATCAGGACAATTGGAGATCATTTGTCAAGGCAAACACATCACATAAGTTGAACATCAAAAGGTGTGACACAAATTGTCACCCCAACTTAACATGATCATAAAACAGAAATGATAATTGATAAAAATACCAAATCAACACCAAAATGTCAAGCAAAGTGTCTAGTTTCATCATGCAAATTTTCACATTCATTGGATCAAATACCAGCATTTCACAAATGATATAGCATGTCAAGGTACAAAATGGATATATGCTCACATACCCTAGCACAAAATGAAATCCAGCCAAGCACAATTTTGGAATTAATGATAAAAAAATAATAGACAAGATAAGGAATGCAATGCAAAAAACCTCATAATTTTTGGATCAATTTTCAATTAGATATGAATTTTGTAAGATGATGAAAAAATTAAAAAAATGCATGTGAAGCATAGTATGGAAATATGAAGGGAAAAGAGAAAACACAAGGCAATTTGAAATTATACATCTGCCAGGAATCGAACCACAACCAAATTTGAAAATGCGCGCTAGCTTAAAACGACAGCGTATTGTCATCAAACCCTAAAACACGTGCATGCATGGCAATTGGAATCCGCAGGTAATATGCATGAACACGTAACAAAATCCGCAACAAAGCCTATGCCTTTCCTAGCAAAATTCGTAGGAAACCTGGAGATTGTATGAACACGATGAAGATCATGAAGATCTTCATCTGGAAATTTCCAGAAAAAATCAAAGTATCCAGAAATCATAACTGAGCATATCATTGTGTAGTGCCTTCATCATAGATCATAAATCCACAAACAAATCAACAAGAAACAACCAAACATGCATGGATCGAAGCAAAGAAGGTTCATCATCAAAAATTCAAACAATTATATCTCACTCAAAACAGCATGGATTTGCACGATTCAAAGCTCAAATTACTCAGCATCAAGAGATCTATAACAACATCACAACAATTTTAAGAATTAAGAAGGTTGATTCAGAACCTCTTGAAGAGCAGATCTGGAATTCTCGAGCTATAGGCCTTGGCAATGCTTCAATACTCCTCCAGGATGCTTGTATGAGTGATTGGAAAGAAGATTGAAGCTCAATTGTACACGATCTCACCAAATTCTGAATTCACCATTGTTGCTTCAAGCTTGGTGAATGCTTCAATGCCGCTCTGTTTCTACTGATTCCACGTGCCAATCTTCTTATGAACTCTTCAGGAACAAGGATCCAGCAATGGCAATGGCTTGAATGTGAAAAAATTGCAAGAACAAAGTGAGAGAAAAATTTGGAGTTTTAGATCTAGATCTGAAATTTCTGTTGTTAATCTGAAAAACAGTTATGGTTTAGGCTTATATAGACAATGTTAATCACCTTTCTAATCATGCTTAGGCCAATGCAAAGTGTAATTAGTAAAAATGAAGTGTAAGTGCAAATTGTGATTTTCACCCTATGCATGAAATGCATGGTGAACAGTGCACGAATTTGCTTTCAAATTCACTTCAAATTTCATTGTGGAGCCAATGGTGGTGGTAGAATGCTTAAACAAATGCACCAAATTTAAACTTCATAATTTCCCTCCAAAAATCAAGTGGATTGGCAAATGTTCATGTGATGATAATTGGTGTAATTCAATGCATGATTTGGAAACTATAGGTCAAAATAAGAACAATGCAAAAAGAGCCATCCAATTTGGAGTTTTGGTTGAGAAGTTATGCCCATTTGAATCTTCAAGTACACTTTGCCATGTTTTGATCATATCTCCTTAACCACACATGAGAAATTGATGATCTTGGACTTTTTGGAAATGGGAGAGAAAGATCTACAACTTTCATGTTCAACAAAATTTCATTTGAAGCTTTCTTGATGATGTAATTTGAAGTTAAAGTTAGGTTAAAACCTTTCCATTTTTGGCAAGTTTGAATTATAGGTCACTTTCTACTTTTGGAAAGTTTTGACCTGACTTTAAATTCTCCAATGTTGATGTTTGAAATGTCAAATGAGACTTGTTTGAACATGAATTAAGTATTTCTAATCACTTCCCACCTCCAAATCTACAGTTGACTTGGCAGTTGACTTTTTAGGCCTTTAGTTGACCTGAAAATGTTCTGATGAAATTCAAGCCTCTACCACTTGGGATTTTGCTTCAAAATGGCATCATAGCTCATATGAACTCTTGATAATGATTATGGGGTCCAAATTCTCAAGAATGGCCACCATCTATTGCTCAATGACTGCCTTTGACTGTCTTGACCTGTGATTGCTTCATCTGCAAGACAAGGGTTAGATGACATATTTTTGTACTTTTGGTTAGTGATAAAAGAAAAATAATGATATACAAATGCAAAACATGCTTGGTGATCAAGAATCACTCTCAACAAGATAACCCACCCACAGGGAAGGAGGCAAGGTGCACAATGATCCTTGAGGCAATGATATGATATGATATGATGCCATGAGGGATCTTAGGGACAAAATTGGGGTCTTACAGATGCCCCTATTTAAGGTCATTCTAGCCGGAGAAGTGAAGTTTAGAAATCTTCATCTCGACGCGGTAGAATGGGCTTAAATAACAGTAATGAGACGAATTTTGGTCCCTAAGAGACCTCATGATGCAAATGTATGCATGCAAAAGAACAAAACTCTGTGGGGAAAGAAGAAGAGACGATCCATCGGAGTAATACACTCACCAGGAACAGAGACTCTAACAGGACTCTCATGGGGATAAGAAAAAGAAAAAGAATGCGTGAGCAGGACACGACTCTGAATTAGGGTAAAACTGACACTGCATGAACAAGACACGACTGGACTGGAGACCTCACTGGGGAGTGAAGGACTCAAACAGGAAAAGAAAAATTCCAAAGGAAAACACATCCATTGGAAAGACACAAGCTGACTCAAACTATCCACAAAGGATACTTCGGATAAAAATCCGGACTCGGACTGGGGAAAGATTCACAAAGAACCTCCCTGCCGGGGAAAATTGCATATATTGGGGGAAACGCCAATACAACAAAAGGGTAAAATCACAACAGAAACTCCATTGGAGAAGGTCTAACAAAAAGACTCTCCTAGGGAAGCAACAAGAAATGAGATGTTACCAGTATAAGGGTAACAAGCTCAGGAAGAATGAATATCTAAGACCGGTATAAGGGTGAGAGATATCAATCAACCAAACATCTGAGAAAGACCTGAAAAAGGTACATCAACTCAGTAAAAAATCTGACTCCACAGGGGACCAAGGTCATAATAGGGAGCAGAAAGGAAGGAACACCAGGGATACCGGCTACTGGGTATATAATAGGTGACCGACCAAAGCGTGAATTGGTATATATGCCAAAACACTCATCATCCGAAAGGAGGGCTTGAAAAAGCAAATCGACTTACAGGATGGACATTCGAATCCACAACGGGAAAACGAATCTTACTCAGCTGGGGAAACAAACCCAAAGAGCGCATGAGATATAATATCCATTACCGTCAGAACGTGGATAGTATACTCGCATGAGATATATTATCTATTACCGTCAGAACGTAGATAACATACTCGCATGGAAGGAAACACCAGGGATACCGGTTACTGGGTATATAAAAGGTGACCGACCAAAAACGTGAATTGGTATATATGCCAAGACGCTCATCATCCTGAAGAGAGCAAAACGCAAACTTACCAAAGGATGGATATTTGATTCTACAAAGAATACGAATCTTACTCCGCTGGGGAAAATCAACAAAGGATTCCAACCAAAGAGTGAAAGAGATATATTATTCATTACCGTCAGAACGTGAATAATACACTCGAAAGGAAGAGACACCAGAGATACCGGTTATTAGGTATATAATAGGTGACCAACCAAAAAGAGAGACAATCGTTACCAACACCAACAGGGTAAACGAAAGATAACTCGCAGGGGATAAATTGGAAGCATCCGGCAATTATCCAAGAAACAAAGAATATTCGATTCCGCAAAATGGAACACGAATCTTACTCGACTGGGGAAACACAACAGGTTTCGACTGAAGAGTGCATGAGATATATTATCCATTACCGTCAGAACATGGATAGTATACTCGCATGGAAGATTATCCACAACCGGCTACAGGGTTAATGAAGGATAAATCGACCGAAAAGAAAGGCATTGGGATACCAAAACTAGGTATATAATGATGACCAATCAAAGGGAGCAACAACATTACCAAGCAAAAGGGTAAATGAAAGAAGACCCGCTGGGGATGAATTGCATAAACAATAATTATCCACAAGGAATTGCTGGGGACACAATTGCTAGCAGACGGCAATTATCCAGAAGCAAGGAGGGAAAAATCAACATCAAAAACTGAATGAAGATAACCACAAAGAGTAACCATCATCGGTTAGGATGAACAACAAGGTTAACTCTGCAAAGGGGAGAAATTAGGGTTTACGACTACCGAATACGGGGTAGAAGACCAAAACTCTGGCTAAGGATAAAATTGCTAGCATCCGACAATTATCCACAAGAAAGCACAGACTCTGTTGGGGATGAAACCACAACAACATAGGATTTACAACTACCGAATACGGGGTAGAAGACCACAAAAATCCACCATCAGCCAGAATGAACCACAAAGGTTACCTCTGCTGGGGGAAAAGAGATAGGACTTACAACTACCGAATACGGGGTAGTAGCCAACAACTATGATGAGGATAAAAAGATAGGGTTTACATCTACCGAATACGGGGTAGAAAACCAAAACGTCCGCGTGGGAATGAAAGAATCACAATTCCGCACGGGAAACAAAAGTAGGGTTTATAACAAACCACAAACTGCTGAAGAGCAGAAAAACTAGGATTTACGACTACCGACTACTGGGTAGAAAACCAATGACTCTTGCCGAGGAATAAAAGGTATATAACCACAAATTCCGCCAAGAGGCAAGGAACATAGGACTTACAACTACCGGTATAAGGGTAGAGGCCCAAAAGATTCCGCTGGGGGTAAGATGAACTATTGCCGGTTACTGGGCAATTCATTCATTTATTCCACAGGGAAGCACAAGAAACAGTTGACAAATGGTCAATTCGGGATCAAACCAAAAAGGCAAACTGAATCAAGACTCGTCCTATGAGGATATAACTCAATAGGAAGATCCATCCCAATATATGTGTTGGGAGGAAACGGAAGAAACCGTCATCCATGAGGATATATCTCAGTAGGGAACTGCAGAAGAAAAGACAGACACTTTCTGCTTATGGGGCTGACTCTATATATTGAGAGATTAGACACCCAACATCTGCTTGGGAAGATCTATTGGAGAGATCTATATCACCCATAGCAGGGGACAACAAACAAAAGATATATGGCAAAAAATGCAACATGAATATCTGAATGTTTATGAGTATGCATGAATATGCGTGATTTATGTTTGATGAATGCTGACAAAACAGACATATCTAACACCAACAGGCCCAGGAATCAAACGCCCGGTACTACACTTCCAGAGGGAAAACCAACTGGAGAGCCAATCTGCTGAAGATCTAAATGCTGAAAAGCAAAGATCTGCGGGGAGGCAAAAGATTGGAGATATCAAAGAAATCACAAAATCTCTGAGTGATGGATCATCAGATCATCCCAACTGGGGAACAGAAAGTCACAACAGGCAAAAACTGCCACAAAGACCAATCTGTTGGGGAAACTAGAGAAATCCCAAGATATCTGCAAGGGGATTCTCAGTATCAACTGGGAAACAAGAGTCCACTGCACATGCGAGAACTGCCACGAAAGTAACTCCAAATAACTCCGCTGGGGAACAATCCACAAAGGGAGAACAGATCATCCATGTAGAATCTAACTGCACAAGCAACTCTACTGGGAATACTGTCAGTCACTCCATTGGGGATAAACCCACCGAGGAAAGATAGATCACACAAGTAGATTCTGCCACAAGCCACTCTACTATGGATCAAAAGCAATCAGGGAATCAACCCAATCTCTGGATGATAGATCACCAACCAACCCTATTGGGGAAACAGAGATTTCAACAGGCAGAAAATGCCACAAAAGCAACTCTGTTGAGAATACCAACTCTTGGAGGGGATCCTGACTCTGTTGGGGATACCAACTCCATTGAGGAATCACATATATACAATCCATCATACCACAAATCTACTGGTGGCTCCACTGGGGATGAGGAGGAGAGTTGGGGATCAACCACCAAATGCTGAACCTTCCAAAAGGAAACCAACAACCATGGAGGAGGAAAATAAACACTGCTCTGCTGAAGGGATAAGAGGTGAAAACCTCAACAAGCACTCTGATTGGGAGACATAGAATAAATGCAGTCCATCATATCAACAAACCCTGCTAACGACTGTGCTGAGGAAAGTGATGAAGTACCGGGATGTCAACCCACCAACCGCTGAATCTTCCAAAAGAAAGCACCCATGCTGGGGGAGAGAATACTGTTTGGAGAGAACTGTGAAGTCTCTAACAAACACTCTACTTAGGGAACAACCCAACAAAAGCTCTGCTTGGGGAACAACCCCAACAACAATCTGGAGAAAGAGGATACAACCATGTCAGGACTATGAACAAATGTCTTACCTGTTGGAAATCATGCCACCCTCGGGAGAGCACTGAGAAATTCTTAAGTATCCTTTCGTCATTGTGAATGTTCACTTTGTTTAAAACAACAATTTTTTTGAAAAATTTTATTTGTTTAAAACAATGATATTTTATCAATTAAAACATGCAAAACATTTGTTGAATTGAAACAAATAAGAGTGCAAATAATTGGATAAAAGCTCAAATTGATTTGATGGAATGGTAGCCTGCAAATGGCAAGACTCCATAGATCTGTACAAATTTGAAATCAGTGATATATATTGGAAGAGGGCTACATTGAACATAATGATCCTTTCTGTACCAATTTGAATTTTGATGTATTCGAAGCTTCAGTTGACGACGAATCGAGAATCTTTGACGAATAGACAGCTGCGGAACAGAAAGTCTTGTCAGGATACAGTTACTTGCCATATCCCTAATTTTTGCCTAGATTGCCCCAGGGTGAGGTACTAAATCTAGCGGGATGCAAAATTCATTTTTTCAAGTCTCTAATTTTTGCCTGGATCGCCCTTTCGGGTTCTCCACCGAGACGCTCATTTTTGCCTAAGCCGCCCTTTCGGGTTTTCAACTTAGCGAGCTATTCTGTTTTTCTTTGTATACTTTTTTTTTAGGCAAAGTATTTCTTGACTGCATCTGAATTCACAGGACGAGTGAAATCCTCCCCATCGATTGTTGTAAGCATCAAAGCTCCGCCTGAAAAGGCTCTCTTAACAACATATGGACCTTCATAGTTTGGAGTCCACTTGCCCCTGGAATCGGGCGCGAAAGACAAGACTTTCTTGAGCACGAGGTCACCTTCTCGGAACACACGAGGCTTGACCTTCTTATCGAATGCTTTCTTCATTCTCTGCTGATATAACTGACCATGACACATGGCAGTCAATCGCTTCTGTTCAATCAAATTCAACTAGTCGTAACGACTCTGGATCCATTCAGCATCAGTCAACTTGGCTTCCATCAAGACTATCATTGATGGGATCTCCACCTCTACTCGGAGAACAGCCTCCATGCCGTAAACAAGAGAAAAAGGGGTTGCCCCTGTTGAAGTGCGGACAGATGTACGATAACCATGCAAAGCAAATGGCAGCATCTCATGCCAATCTTTGTACGTAACTGTCATCTTCTGGATAATCTTCTTGATATTCTTATTAGCAGCTTCAACAACCCCATTCATCTTTGGTCTGTAAGGAGAGGAATTATGGTGTGCAATCTTGAATTCAACGCACAACTCTTCCATCATCTTATTATTCAGATTAGATCCATTATCAGTAATGATCTTATCTGGCACACCATAACGGCAAATAAGCTGGTTCTTGATAAACTTCACAACCACCTGCCTGGTCACATTCACATACGAAGCGGCTTCAACCCATTTGGTGAAGTAATCAATTGCTACGAGAATAAACCTGTGCCCATTGGACGCTTTCGGTTCAATCATGCCGATCATGTCGATTCCCCACATAGAGAAAGGACATGGTGATGAAATCACATTCAGAAGTGTCGGAGGAATATGAATCTTATCTGCATAAATCTGACACTTGTGGCATTTCTTCACGTATTTGCAGCAGTCACACTCCATTGTCAGCCAATAGTAGCCTGCTCTCAACATCTTTCTAGCCATGGCATGTCCATTGGAATGAGTACCAAATGAACCCCCATGGACCTCAGTCATCAACAGGTTTGCTTCGTGTCTATCCACGCATCTGAGCAAAACCATGTCAAAATTTCTCTTATACAGCACTTCACCACTGAGGTAGAAACTGCCTGACAACCTTTTCAAAGTTTTCCTATCTTTCACAGATGCCCCAGGCGGGTAAACCTGGTTTTGGAGGAAATTCTTGATATCAAAATACCAAGGTTTATCATCATTCACTTCTTCAACTGCAAATACGTGAGCTGGTCTATCCAAGCGCATCACGGTGATATTGGGAACTTCATTCCAATACTTGACTACAATCATTGAAGCAAGCGTAGCAAGAGCATCTGCCATCCGATTATCCTCTCGAGGAATATGATGAAAGTCAACTTCAGTAAAGAACGTTGAAATCCTCCTCGCATAATCTCTATACGGAATGAGACCTGGCTGATTCGTCTCCTATTCACCCTTGACAACCAGGGCCGAATCACCATACACATCAAGATACTTGATTCTCAAATCAATACATTCTTCCAGTCCCATAATACAGGCCTCATACTCAGCCATATTATTCGTGCATTTGAAAGTTAGCCTTGCTGTAAACGGATTATGCGTGCCATGAGGAGTAATGATTACTGCCCCAATTCCATTTCCGTACTGATTTACAGCGCCATCAAACACCATCGCCCATCTGGAACCAGGTTCTGGACCTTCATCAAGTGTAGGCTCATCACAATCTTTCATTTTCAAATACAGAATCTCCTCGTCTGGGAAGTCGTACTGAACAGACTGATGATCTTCAATCGGCTGGTGCGCTAAATGGTCAGCCAAGATACTACCTTTGATAGCTTTCTGAGTTCGATACTCTATATCATACTCAGACAACAACATCTGCCAACGGGCAATCCTACCAGTTAAAGCAAGCTTCTCAAAAATATACTTGATTGGATCCATTCTAGATATCAACCAAGTTGTATGATTTATCATGTACTGGCGCAAACGCTTAGCAGCCCAAGCCAAAGCACAGCACGTCTTCTCAAGCATAGAGTATCGAGACTCACAATCAGTAAACTTCTTACTGAGGTAGTAGATAGCAGATTCTTTCTTCCCTGATTCATCTTGTTGACCGAGTACACAACCCATCGAGTCTTCAAGAACAGTCAGATACATAATCAGAGGTCTTCCTTCTACAGGCGGAGACAAGATCGGAGGTTCAGACAGATACTCTTTGATACTGTCGAAAGCTTTCTGGAAATCCTCGGTCCAATCATGGGATTGATCTTTCCGGAGGAGTTTGAATATCGGCGCACATGTGGCAGTCATGTGGGATATAAATCTGGAAATATAATTCAAGCGGCCAAGAAAACCTCGGTCTGGCTTCTCGGTTTTGGGTGCAGGCATCTCTTGTATTGCTTTGACCTTTGCAGGATCAACCTCAATACCTCTCTCGCTGACAACAAAACCCAACAACTTGCTAGAACGGACTCCAAATGTACATTTGTTCGGATTCAGGCGAAGTCTAAACTTCCTCAGACGCTGAAACAGCTTCAACAAATGCTCGACATGTTCAACTTCCGTTCGGGACTTAGCAATCATATCATCAACATAGACCTCTATCTCTTTGTGCATCATATCATGAAATAAGGTAGTCATAGCACGTTGATACGTGGCTCCGGCGTTCTTCAAACCAAAGGGCATCACTCGATAACAGAATGTTCCCCAAGGTGTGATGAATGTTGTCTTCTCCATATCTTCGGGTGCCATCTTGATTTGATTATAACCGGAAAATCCGTCCATAAAGGAAAAGACTTTGAATTTAGTTGTATTGTCTACCAACATATCAATGTGTGGTAGAGGGAAATCATCTTTAGAACTAGCCTTATTTAAATCTCTGTAATCAACACACATACAAACTTTTCCGTCTTTCTTAGGCACATGCACAATATTGGCCACCCATAGAGGATATGTAGAAGTCACCAGAAACCCCGCATCAATTTGCTTCTGAACTTCCTCTTCGATCTTCACTGCCATATCTGGATGAGTTCTTCTGAGCTTCTGCTTCACAGGCACGCACTCAGGCTTCAAAGGCAGGAAATGTTGCACAATATCTGTATCTAGACCCGGCATGTCTTCATACGACCAAGCAAAGATATCGGAATATTCTCGTAGCAAACTGATCAACCCCTTCTTGACAGATTCTTCAAGAAGTGCCCTAATCTTCACCATACGAACACAATCTTCAGACCCCAAGTTGACTGTTTCCAGATCTTCGAGATGCGGCTGAATGATCTTCTTCTCGTGCTCAAGGAGACGGGTAATCTCATCAGGAATCCCTTCAACATCATCTTCCTCTGCCTCAAATACTGGGAATTCAAAATTGGGAGACGGCGTTGGATCATTATGTTCAATGGGTTTTAGAATCAACCTGCATAATGATTTTGGATAATAAAAACTTTAGAATTTAAACAAGCAAATCATTATGCAGATGAAAAGATTGCTTTTATTCTTGTTTTTAGGGTTTTTTTATGATCACTGATTTCATGCAAAAGCAAAAAGTGAAAACAAATGGAAAAACAAATGTTTAACAATGCATTAATTGAATGAAAATGTCATTGTATAAATGCTGCCAACAATGTCATCACTTCTCCTTTTGGCATGGGAGAAGGGTTTTGAACAAAGTAAACAAATTACGCTGACTTATGAATGACCGAGGGAACATCCACAGCGACCCAATTATGGCAGACACCACCAGGTATGATGAAGTTGCTCAGATCCTCTGCATCCTCTTCCAGAATAGCAGCAGCTTCTTCTGCTTGATCAGCATGGATGAAACCTCCACTCTTGAACAACCCTTGTTCATTAAATGCCCCAGACGAATAGCCAATGCCAGCCCGGGATTTATTGTCTTCAAGCTTAATCATCTTCCCTAAACCAGCAACTGCACCATATTCAATGGCCAGTTTCGCATCACGATAGGAAGCAAATGAAGGAGACTTCTTCTCAATCGGCTCAGCAATAGATAAAGCTTGGAAAGGAGTTCCAACTTCATCCTCAGCATCAATATATGAGAAAGAAGACAAGTGGCTAACCAGGAGAGCCTTTTCTCCCCCTACCACAACCAGTTTCTTATTCTTAATGAATTTCAGCTTCTGGTGTAGGGTGGATGTCACGGCGCCAGCCTCGTGGATCCATGGTCTACCAAGGAGACAGCTATAAGATGGGTGGATATCCATAACCTGAAAGGTAACTTGGAAATCACTTGGTCCAATCTTGATTGGGAGATCAACTTCCCCAATCACGGTCTTACGCGACCCATCAAAAGCTTTCACAACAACACCACTCTGCCTCATGGGAGGCCCCTGATATGACAATCTCGAAAGAGTGGTCTTCGGCAATACATTCAAAGATGACCCAGTGTCCACCAGCACGTTGGACATGGCATCAGTCTTGCAGTTCATGGAAATATGTAGAGCCATGTTGTGGTCTCTTCCCTCCTCAGGGAGATCAGCGTCACAGAAACTCAAAGTGTTGCAAGCAGTGATGTTTGCAACTATACTGTCAAACTGTTCAATCGTGACATCATGATCAACGTAAGCCAGGTCCAATACTTTCTGCAGAGCCTCCCTATGGGGTTCTGAATTCAGCAACAAAGATAGTACGGAGATCTTGGACGGCGTTTGTAGAAGCTGGTCTACAACGTTGTACTCACTCTTCTTGATGAGCTTCAGCATCTCATCACATTCTTCATTCACAATGCCGCTCGGGCCAACAGAAGAAGCAAGAGTCTTTTGTACAGAGGAGGGTTTGGCAACAGCAAGTGCCGGGTTCAGAACATTCACCGCAGTCCTAACCGGATACTCAGCAGAATTAGAAACAACAGCTCTAGCCTGAGGCTTAGGTGCTGAAAACACGCGACCACTCCGGGTCAACCCGCTCACATCAGCAATATTAAGAACAGAAGTTGAAGGCAACGACACTTCTTTCCCATCTTCCACAGCAACGGGATTATAACAGAAAGGAATAGCTTTATCTGAAGAATAAGGCACAGGGCCTGCAGGCTTGATTACCAGAGAAGGAGAGACCTTTGGCTTGCTACCATCATAACGGATGACAACAGGCTCGGGCAGTTTGAACACAGGAGAAATCACGTTTACTTCTGGTTCATCTTCATCAACATTTCGATTCTGCAGAATCTCAATAGTACCCTCATCCAACAGCTCTTGGAGCTCTCTTCGCACTTGGCGGCAACCCAATCTATTGACGGAGCAGATGCGGCATCTGTCATGGTCGTGCTCCATATGACTGTACTGACACAGCAGACGATGCAACTCGACCAATGACTGTCGAATATGGCTGACATATTTGACTTTATATTTTCCAGAGCAACCCTGGACCATGTTAACCGACTTCTCATGCTCGGGCAATGGGTTCTTCGTAACATTGGGGCCTGAGTCCTCAAAGCTCAGGATGCCGCATCGCATAAGGTCTTGAACCTTGGTTTTCAACGGATAGCAATTCTCAATATTGTGACTCGGAGCACCGGAATGATAAACACAATGTTGATCAGGCTTGTACCACCACTGCGGGTTAGCAGGCACAGCCGGAGGCTCCCTGGGAGTAACCAGTTTCCGCTCTAACAAAGAGGGATATAGCTCAGCATATGACATAGGAATAGGACCGAAACTGATCTTTTTCCTATCATAATTCAGATTAGCCTGATTACTGGTGCTGCCACGAGGCTGGTAGGCCTGTTGCTGTGGACGATGTTGCTGTTGATACTGAGGTTGTTGCTGATACTACTGAGAATTATCTCTGAAAACAGGTGCTATATGAGCCACCTGGTGCTGGTGACGCACTGGCTTCCTCTTATCAGAGGGTCTTCTAGATTTAGCATGGGATTGCACAGCATGTGCCTCCCCATCTTTCTTCTTAAACGCCCCATATCGTTTAGAAGAGCTCTCATCTTTAGACAAACGTCCTTCACGGACACCTTCCTCCAAACGCATCCCCATGTTCACATCTCGGTGAAATCATAGGGAGCACTCGCAACCATCCGCTCATAATAAAATGAACTAAGAGTCTTCAAAAAGATCTTAGTCATCTCCTTCTCTTCCAGCGGAGGAGTAATCTGAGTTGCTAACTCTCGCCACCTCTGGGCGTACTCTTTGAATGTCTCTTTATCCTTCTGAGACATGGCCCTGAGTTGATCACGGTCAGGCGCCATATCAACATTATACTTGTATTGCTTGACGAAGGCTTCGCCAAGATCGTTGAAGGATCGGATGTTTGCACTATCAAGGCTCATATACCAACAAAGAGCTGCATCAGACAAACTATCCTGAAAGTAATGAATCAGCAACTGATCATTATCGGTCTGCGTAGACATTTTCCTGGCATACATAACCAGGTGAGCGAGAGGGCAAGTATTCCCTTTATATTTCTCAAAGTCAGGGACTTTGAACTTGACTGAAATCTTCACACCGGGAACCAAGCATAACTCGGCAGCAGACTTGCCGAACAGATCTTTCCCTCGGAGGGTCTTCAATTCCTTACGGAGCTCAAGGAATTGGTCGTTCATCGCATCCATCTTCTCATTAACATCTGGGCCCTCAGACGGCTCGGAATGATAGATGGTGTCGTCTACCCTGGGAATGGTATGCACGACAGGAGGAGGAGCAGCAAGGACCGGGCTAGATGCCGGCATGGAAGCAAAAGTAGGAGCTGGAATATCTGGCATGAAACCAGGAGGCATACCCCACGGAAACCCGGCTGGCATGGCATTCGGCACGAAGTGAGCACTGGCAGCTGGCACAGTCGAAGACACAACCTCTGATATAACAGTCCTCTGGGGAGGAGTTGCAGGAGGTGGAGAAGGTTGATTCTGAGCAGCCAAGAATTGCTCCATCAGAGCGCTCAGTCTGGCGACCTCTTCCTTCAGCTCTCTGTTCTCTTGTTCTAACTGATCCATCACTCTTGCAGAATTGGCTCTGGTATAGTACCGGTGAGTCAACTTGTCTTCAAAATAAATGAAGATCACAGAGTTAGGCCACAGACAAGAAGACCAGAACAACCTGCTTATGCAAAATGATGCATGCAATGCTCGTGCATATGCTTTGTTTTATTTCAAGGAACTTTTAGGGTTCTATTTGCAATTTTTGAAATTTAAGCATTTAATCGCATATGGAAAATATCTCATCAAATTATTTGAGACAAAGAAGTACATCATTTTTATTATTACAAGGGAAAAGGAAAATGAACATCCTATGGATCCCTAGAAGCTCGAGATGCTGGAAGACGAGAAACACAAAGCTTCTTGATCTCTCTCTCATAGGCTGCTTCCCTATCCGCTTTCTCCTTCGCAAGTCGATCATACTTCCTCTTCCAGAACTTGGAAGATTGAGGAAGCAGAGAGGTCCAGGTATCATTCGGATCATCTATCACCTGATGCTCGAGGAATTCAATCAGAGCATCCTTCTCCTTGATTTGCTGAAGCAACTCTTCTCTTTCACGGATCCAGGCATGTTAAAGGTCTTCATCTCTCAACTCCTCTACACCTTGGTTAGGGAGGGTTGAAGGCCCAGCCACAACCAACGGTGTAGGTCTCGGATAATCATATGGCATAAGATACTCAGAAGCTCTTTGTCTGACCCAAGAAGTATATGGCTCCAAAGCAATGCAATTCTTCGGACCCAATTCATTTATACCTTTCTTGTGAATCTTGCGCCAAGCGCGGACCATCCTGGCTTTCAAGCCTTGGGGATCTTTACCCTCCTGAAAGAACACACCTTCTAACAGAATGTTATGAGGTTTATCCTTTAGGGGGAACCCAAGCTGACGACGTGCTAAGATAGGATTGTAGCTGATCCCACCACATGTACCAAGAAGAGGCACATTAGGGAATTCACCACAATAATCAATGATCTGAACTGTATCATACACGCGATCATACCAAGAGATATCATCATTAGTGAGAGACATGAGTCTCGTAGACCACCGTAGACATCCCTTGTTCTCCTTGAAAGCAATCGTCTATGGTAAGTGAGAAATAAACCACTTATATAACAGAGGCAAACAGCACACAATAACTCCTCCACCCTTTGCATTCCTCAGATGCAAAGAGAAATAGGCATCACCCAACAGAGTAGGAACGGGATTAAGAACTGAGAAGATCCTAATGGCGTTCACATCCACAAATTTGTCGATGTTGGGGAACAATACCAAACCATAGATGAGCAGCACGAATAAAGCCTCAAAGGCATCCTCACTCATGGCCTTCCCATAAACGGTAGCTTGAGCAATGAGGAAATCAGAAGGAAGACCCTGAATTCCACCTTTGATGGTCATATGCGCTTCAATCAGGGATTCATCTATGTGCAACAAGTCTGCGATCTCTCGAGAAGTCGGAATACTCTCCAAGCCACTGAACGACACCTGATCCAGAATAGGAATACCCACAAGATGAGCATACTCCTCGAGCGTAGGCAACAACTGAAAGTCCGGAAAAGAGAAGTAGTGATACAGAGGATCATAGAACTGCGCCAAAGTACTCATCAACCCTTCGTCAACCTGAGTAGTCAACAGAGGCAGAAGCTTCCCATAACGAGCTTTGAAACCCAAGGGATCTAATACATAGGATGTCAGATTCCTTACTCTTTCACATCGGGTTGTCTAAAGCTGTACTTCTTTGTATGCCTTTTTGGTCTTTCCATGTCTGAAAATTTTGCAAATAAACCCTTTAAGTTCCTTGAAAATTTTCTCATTTTTCTGATGACATGAATGCAGATGAATGCATGAATGCATGAATGCATGAATGCAACAACCACACTCAAGGATCAAGCAAACACACCAGACAAAGGTCATGGGAAAGCTCATAGTATCCTTAATATCAATCATCCATTTTGGTGGATTATGGTTTTCACCTTATCAACACCCAAGTTCCATTGATATTAACGGTACATGAACCGGATCAATCATGAATCACGGGTTTGCTGAGAGTCACGAGCATGGAGTCTCGGTTAGAACCACCCAAAGGGAGTGTACTAGGGTTAAAACCTGCCGAACATGTTCTATCAGAGGTTCCCATAGTCATCATCCCATCTTTCGAATATTATCGGAGGAACGAATACTCGTATTCCAAAAATATTCTCAAGAGAGACTCTTATGAGTGTAGTATCGCGTAACAATCGCATCAGATCTGACATCTGAACGACCTCCGCACTACGTCCTAAAAATAGGCCGAGATGGGCTTGGTAAACTAAGGTCCTTGGCTTCTAAGGCACATGATTGAAAGAATAATGCCTAACCACAAATAACTTGTGTGACATTATTAATCCAACATGACCTCCACCAAGAGAATGGACTCGCAAGTCAACTTGTTAAGGAATACTCCACACAAGTCGACAAGACTATGCCATTCTCCTATCCTAAGGTGCACTCGAGTTCGGGTATAGAACTCATCTCACAGAGATCACCAAGCAAACAGCAATTGTATATCAAGCAATTCAATCATTACAATCAATACAGTAATCCCAAATTGTACAAAAATATGTCAAATAACAAATAAACAATATCATACAACAAGGGTGAAAAGTAGGCAAAACCACCAAGGAATTTCTTCCCCAGCAGAGTCGCCACTTTTCTGTAGCGGTGTATTCGTCACTTTATGATTTATTGATTAAACCAAAAGCAAAGTATACAAAGAATCGAGTCGCCACCGCACTTTTATTTATCCAAAGGAATGGCTAAAAAGCGAACAAAAGCCTAAGAAGTTTTACACATAGAAAACTAATGAAAAGATCAGAGATCTGGGTAAGGGGTAAATTACGCAATGGGAAGGTGTTAGGCACCCAAAACGTCTTAGGTACTCCTAGGGAGCCCTTTTCACACTTGTTGTACAAAATGTTATTTGTTTATGAAATATTTATTGTGCAAACATGGATTGAAGGGATGAGAAAAGAATATACAAGTTTATTTTTGTGTTTGGATGGATAACCATTGCCTACGTACCTTTACAGGATCAAAACCTCGTAGTTCGCTAAAAAATTTCCAAAATATGGGTGGTTCATTTTAAACAAAATCCCTAAGGTCTTTCATTATCCACAGGAGAAAACTCAACCTTATACAAACACAAGTCCACCATGTGAGAAAAGCTTAAACTTGCTAGTGAGGGGTTAACCCTAATAAGCAAGGAAGTCTTACAATTCAATCACTAAGGACAAAAGGTGAGATTAACATCAACCACTAAGATAATTGAGATCTATGGCTAATGTATGAAAACTTATCAAAGATGACAAAGCCACAAAACAATTGAATGAGTGAAATAACCAATTAGGATTATTCACAAAGATGGTCAAAGTATGATTAGAATTCAATTCAAAGAAGTATTATGAAAATGAAGTTTGAAAAGTCAAAGGCCTAAGGCCGGGTTTTCTATTTGAAAGAATGAAAATGTTTGCACAATAGTTTTCAAGCTAGGTTAACATGCAAATGGAGGTTTAAAGAAACAAAAGGTGGGAGGGTGAGGAAGTAAAACTTCTTAGATGTTCACCTCTTGAGATCATATGTAGATGATTCAAGTGATTCTTTGGAATAGGCAATGAACAATAGATAAAACAAGCAAATGGATACCGGATGCCAATCAATGGACTTACACCAATCTCACAAAACAAAATGGATACCAGATGCCAATCTATGGACTTACACAATCTCCTAAAGCAAAACCAACATGGATATCATGCCAATCAATGGACTTATACTAATCTCCCAAAACAAACAAAGATGGATACCGGATGCCAATCAACTGGACTTATACCAATCTCCTAAAGCAAAACATGGATTTCAAGATGCCATCATGGACTTATACCAATCTCCTGGAACAACAAAACAAGGATACCAGATGCCATCTATGGACTTATACACCAATCTCCAAGGAATGATCATGGGAACAATGCCAATAAATGGGCTTACAATTGACTCCTCACATACAACAAACAAACAAATGCAATAAGCAAGAGGAACAAGTTGATAATAAATGGTCTTACACCTCGACTCCAAGGAAATAGGATGTCAATCAATGGTCTTAGTCCCAACTCCTTCCAGATCATAGGAAACAACTGCCAATAAATGGACTTACAATTGATTCCTCAATGGACAACAAATGTCACAAAGATATGAACAAGATCATGCAATGATGTACAATAAATGATGATAAATGCACAAAGGCACACATAAGCAAATGCACAGATGAATCAAGCAATCAGACAAACCATTCAATTAGCACACACTATACCAAGCAATTAGCTCAAATAGGTTAGACTTTACAGTCAACTGAATGGGGTATGTTGTGCTCTTAACCCTAACATTGAGAGTTAGGGTGAAGCAGATGAAAAGGAGATGAGGGTGTGCCTCATAGCTCTATCCCTGGCCTGGAGAGCTTTTGAATAATAGAATGTGTGGGAGTTCAGAAAGTAGGAACTCTTCTCCACAAGTGAATGACTCTATAAGATCTGGGTTAGTATCCACAATGCATCAACACATTGTGTGAGCAAAGTGAATGACACACTTAATAGCAGAAGATGGATTACACATCTCTTTATCTGCAATTGCTCATAAGAGGACTTTTCCTGCTTGGCACAAAGATAAGCATCACAATCATTGCCTCTTAAGGAGGACTTCAGACAGGTGCCTGCCCACATAACAGGACAGGTCTTCCAGACTACATGAAGATTAGAAGTTATACCTAAGTGGTTAAGCAACCAAGCAAAGCAAGTTCAAATGAACTTAAAGCAACTTATGTACCTGTGGAAACATCAAACAAATCAGTACAAAGTTCAGACAACCAAACAACATCAATAAGCAACAAACAATCCCAATGTACACAAGGTGTAAGCCAAAGGTCAAACTCAAATGAGTCACATCAACCTACAAAACACACAAGGTTAGTTCAAAAGCAAATAACAATGCTCAAATGATGAAGCATCAACAACTATGGACTTGGATGTTCAACCTGAAATCAAAGCTCAAATGTGAGAGGCAAACCACTAGGTCAAAGCCTAGGGTCAAAGATGGAGAAAAATTCAAACAGAAGCTGAAAATTACATGAATCAACTTCAACACATCTTGAAACAATCCAAAAGGTCTCACATCAATATCATTAACCAAAGTATTTCATTCATCAATTGAAGTTCAAGGCAATTTTAAAGCTCAAATGTGACCAACCAGAATGAAACTCAATTAAATCAAGAAATGGTCAAATAAATAATTCAAGAAACATCATACTCATTCACAACATCCCTAATATGCATCACACAAACATCAGGACAATTGAGATCATTTGGCAAGGCAAACACATCACATAAGTTGACATCACAAAGGTGTGACCACAATTGCACCCCAACTTAACATGATCATAAAACAGAAATGATAATTGATAAAAATACCAAATCAACCCAAAATGTCAAGCAACGTGTCTAGTTTCATCATGCAAATTTTCACATTCATTGGATCAATACCAGCATTTCCACAAATGATATAGCATGGCAAGGTACAAAATGGATACATGCTCACATACCCTAGCACAAAATGAAATCCAGCCAAGCACCATTTTGGAATTAATGATCAAAAATA
>NC_066585.1:247707364-247789499 GCF_024323335.1 Lathyrus oleraceus
AACTTTGGTTTACAACTTTTTTTTAGGATTTCTTGCTCTTGCTACCTTTTATCACTATCTTTAATTAAATAGTGTTGTTTCATTTTCTATTATTGTGGACTTGTTTCACATCCATTTGGTTGATGAGATCTAGTATGTCATGGCTATGGTTGTTTAGAGTGGATAAAACCTTCAATGTTTCAAACTATTAATGATTGATCAATAGATCCTTCATGATACTTTGAGGCATTGATAGGTTGCCTCTATTTCAACCATGTTGGGCCATTTGATACATAGATGAAACCATTTTCTTTACATTAACTTGTTGTTCTATTTGCTTATTGTTGTCCTACTAACTACTAACTACTAACATTTATATTATTGCACTTACCTCCTTGCAATTTATTTTATTGTTCACTTTATTTCAAGTACCTTATGTTTATGTTTATGTTATGTTTATGTTTATTGTTATCTAACCATATCATTTACATTATGCTAATCTATTTACTCTCTCACTATCTGCTAAATAAAAGAGGAGTAAAAACAAAAATAAAAAGAACAAATCATAATATTGATAGATGGACTTAGGGTTGCATAACTTTCTTTGTTACAAATCTATTGTTAGTTTATTTTTCAATCATCTTCAATACTGTATCAATGATAAGCTATCCCTTAATGTGTCATATTTTAAGTCTTTTGGACCTATAAAAAATAAACCTCAAGATGTTCATTGTGTACATATTAAACCACTAATTATACTCCATTAACCTTTGTTTATCATTAACCTTGTTATTGTGATTTTTGGTTTCCATTAACTTGTGGTTTATTTTGTGTCATTTACATTCACTAACCATTATTATTGTGATATTGTCATTCTTTATCTTGTGATTTACTTTTATGTCATTACTTTGTAATTTATATTCAAGTACTCATTATCATCATCATTGTACAAACTCATCATGCATGTTTATTTGCTTGTTATTTATTTTATTGTCATCATATATTAAAAATAACCAAAACATGATAAAATGGTAAGACCAAAAATATTCTCTCAACTCTTAACCAACTTGGACTTAGAGGATTTCATTTTAGGACCTTTCTTGGAAACCTTCCTTTACTCTTTGTGATACTATAAAACACTTGGATTTTCACCCAAAATTACATGCATGTTTGTAAGACAATTATCCTTTGTTTAGTTTAGGTCACTTTAGCACACAAAAGGCTTTCTCTTTGGCTACCTTACAATGAGACTCTTTATTTTCGTGTTGGTTAATTTGAATTCACGTTGCATAAGCTAAAATTCATAACCAATCTCATTTTGAGACCATTGTCATAATTCAATTCATATCCACATGTAAATATAAACCTCGGTCAATATCGAGTGCGCCTTTTCCAAATCAATTCAAAACACCCTTGTAAGTTGATCGCTTTTAAAGCATCACCATCAACCTCACATAGCTTACTCTTGGGCTTTCTTACAATGAGACCTATTCGATTTTTATCGAGTAGAAGAGAAATACACTAAATAAATTCACTTCATCCAAAACACAAATCTAAAACCTCGATCCAACGTCGAGTATTTTCTCTCAAAACTCAATTGAAATACCCCGATTAAATCAAAATAAGTTGAATGAAAAAAGGAGTTGACTTTGAAAAAAGGAGTTTTCTTACTCGGTCATTCGAACAATTGTCATTTTCCGCCAAACATACAACTTAATAAAATCATTTCCTTAAAAAAAACTATACGAAATAGGAGATGGTTTTAAGCTTTCAATTCCTCTTCTCAAATGCTTGGATATGAGTTGTCTTACTCAGTCATTCGAGTATTGTCGTTCATTCTAAAATACGTCAACCATGTACAACCTTATTTTCACAAATATTCAGATGAAACAGAAAGCGGTCTACAGTCTTCTATTCCTTTTCCTGATTATTAGGATACGAGTTGTCTTACTCGATTATCCGAGTATTCGTCATCCATTCAAAACACCCTAACTATTATCAAATCCTTTCTCTAATTAAGGATGAAAAAGAAAGTGGTCTAGAGTCTTCTATTCCCTTTCCCGATTGTTAGGATACGAGTTGTCTTACTCGACTATCCGAGTAATCGTCATCCAACCAAAAACATCTCAACCAATCAAAACATCCAACATATTAATCCAACTTGTCACCTCCGTGTGATCAAAACTCTTTTAAAAAAAGAACACTATTTAATCCTTTCTGATGCGCACAACAAACTAATGCTTAAGCCTCCGCCGAGAGTAGACAAGCCAACGTTTAGCCTTTAGGATGAAATCCAAACAGTTGTTCATTAAAAAATACCCACCAACCGTAGTTTCCCGAACTATGAATGCTCTGATTTCCTTATTTAAGGATACGTAGGCAGAAGATTGATGTATCTTCGCGAGCACACTAATAAAAAACCTCCCCTTTCCCTTTCTAAGATTCCCATCCATTTCTATTTTTAATAACTTTATAACCCAAAGATAACAAACAAACATAAATTAACACACGAAACGCCCATTAGAAACTAAAAGGTTCCCGTTGAGTACAACGGACGCAAGGGGTGCTAATACCTTCCTCTTGCGTAATCCACTCCCGGACCTGAATATGGTTGCGACGACCATTATTCCGTTTCCTAAAGGTTTTATCGATATTTTCCTATCCCTTCATTGGGGTAAATAAAGTTCGGTGGCGATTCTGTTCGAACACTAAATATTTTCCGCGACCATCGCGAGGAATCGTATTTTTCGAGATGCGACAGATGGCGACTCTGCTGGGGACTAGCTCCAAGCAAAAGAGAGTGAAGCCTAATTTAGTTCAGCTTTTTGTATTGATGTGTTAATCTTGTTCGTTTGTTTGTTACTTTTATTATGTTACTATTCTGTTGTAATTATTGTGTTGTGAATTATTGACTGTGTCTTATTTGGGGCTCTCTGTTGGTGGTACTTTGTGAGATAGACTCTCTACCCGAGTCTGAGAAAAACCATAAGATTAAGTTGGTGGTTGCATAGTGGGCGCCCACAAGGAGTCTTCCTTGTGGGAAGAAACGAAGACCCCGACTAGAGGAGATTCTCTTGAAATATTATTGCCCGACGAGTTTTCGTCACGATGATAGTATTCTCAAGTTGGATCAATGACTCTAGGGACCTTTCAACCCATTATATCCGGTGGTTATGTAGTATTTACCTGAAGAGTCTCAAGACTTATTGGGTTAATACGAAAGCCCCAATCAGATGAGATCCCTTGTGCGTATTACTACCTTACAGTGGTATTCCCAACCTTGATCTATGACTCTGAGAACCTTATTAGAACCTTGAACTCGAGAGTTGTGTAGTATGGGCCCACTAGGAGTTTTCCTCTTTGGGACCATACGAAGGCCTCACCCAGATGAAACTTTGTTTGGGGATGTTATTTGCAGATGAGTTTTCATCATGACAATAACTTTCCTAAATATTGATTGATGAATTTGGGAACCTTTTAACTTTAGCATCCTCCCAAAGGGTTTTGTTTAGTAACCAAGAATACCCTCTCTCACGACCTGTATATTAACCTACATGTGGTATGCATAATATCATTCATAGCATAACATTCATATTATTTTATTTCCAAGGAATCTGAGTATCATGAGTTGCAGGAATTCAAGAAACATGGAATCAGGACAAATAAATATTTACTCATTCAAGTTCAAAGATCTCGATCTAAGGAGCTTATGTGACTTGGTCTCTCAGATGCACCCAGTATACATAATCAACTTTGGAAAGAATTATGGCAATCTGCTCAGCATCCTCAATCAACAAGTGGACTATACAGCCTTAATCACTTTAGCCCAATTCTATGACCTACCTTTAAGATGCTTCATGTAACACCCCGATAAAACAAGATAATTATTTAATTTAAGTTAATAATATATTTATTAATTTAATTAAATAATTGGAATTTTTATTATTGGATTATTATTTTATTGGAATAAAAGTTGGAATTTAGAAAAGGTCCCATTTAGTAAAAAGGTTTATTTTTTCACGTGAAAAGGAAAAAGGGCAGAAAAGTGGAAAAAGGGCAAAGAGAACCAGAGAACAAGGGTTGGAGAGAGGAAGAGCTTGATGCTGCAGGATTTGCCGGATTAACTCAGGTAAGGGGGGTTTATCGTCGATTAATGGGTATTATGGGATAACATGTAGTGGGTAGTGATAGACCATTGATTTGACTCTATTCGGAATGATGCATGATGAAATTGTGAACTTTGGATGAACGAAATTGGATTATGATTGAGAGGAATTCGTAGGAATTAGATGTAAAAATGTTAGAATTGGTGAAATTGAATAGGGTATGATTCGTGTTAGATGATATGAACGATTACTGTGAAAAATGGATTGTAGGAGGTTGGAATTGGTAGATCTCGTAGCAGAGAAGACCATAGCAGATCTGGAAATCTGGTTTCTGGTCATACGCGTATGGCACTAGGCAATACGCGTATGAGATGGTCTGGTACGCGTATGGCACTAGGCAATACGCGTATGGATGAGGAAGATGATGTTTTTGAACGTGGTTTGGTCTCTGTTGGTACGCGTATGGGGAAGTGGTACGCGTAGCATACGCGTATGAGATAGGTGGTACGCGTATGGAATTGGCTGAGAATTGGGCCATACGCGTATGGGACTAGGCAATACGCGTATGGGCAGGATTGTGATTTTTCTGTGCTGTTGTTGTGCATTTTGGTTGTTCAGCTGAGTAATGTAAATTAGCTGATGTATGATAGAGTAGGGATCATTTCCCGTTGTTTTGAGTAGTATAGGTATTAGTAGAGTGTGCTAATACTGTGATTGATTATGTGGTATGACATGATATGATATGTGTGTGAATATGTTGATGATGTATGATGATATGCATAATGTTGTGAATGTATCTATCATGTCTGAAATTATGAATGGACTGTTTATGGCTTAGAGTGTGAGCATATGTCCATTGTGGATGATTGTTGATGTTTGCATGACTAAGTGATTTAGCTTGCATATTGTGGCCTTTATGGTGGTAGCTAATTCCCATGGTGAGGAATTAGTGAGTTAGTATTGTGGATCGTTGTTGATGTTTGCATGCTAGGTGATTAGCGTGCATATCATAGCCCTTGGGGTGGTAGCTAATTCCCATGGTGAGGAATTAGTGAGTGAGTCACTAGGTCTCAAATGAGTGGGACTAGTGAGCTTGGTAGCCGTATCTGGATTTGATCGGTGAGGTTGAACTATATGTTCACGAATAGTCAGTACCGCATGCATGGAGTCTCATTGCATAATGTATGTATGTATGACGTATAATATGAATGGATGTATTCCAATATTATACGTGTGTTTTATGGTTGTGTTGAGTTCGAGTATGATGATGAGGATGATTATGAGTTGATATTGCCGTTGCTGAATATGTGAGATCTGATTAGGGTGTGGTGATATGTGTTAAATTACTTAGCATTACATGATATTTTATAATGCTTATTACATCGATTGAGGAACTCACCCTTACAACTATGTTTCAGGTAACGAGCAATGATTGAGTAGGAGCTAGTGCTTGGAGTCTAGTGTAGTTCCTTAGTGGGTCATGCTCTGATAGATGTAACATCGGGGATGGGATGTTTTTAATTGTCTTATTATTGGTTGTTGAACCATTTTACATGTAATGTGTTACATGTTTTACAATGATTGATGAGATTTCTATCCGCTGCGTATTATGCAAATGCTTATGTTTTGAATTAATAAAGAGCATGACAGTTATTTTGGTGAATGGTGTGAAGTGATTGTGTGACACCCTTAATTGCATATCTACTCTGATATATATAATTGTTGTTTAATTAAATATTGGGGTATTTTAGAAGGGTGTTACATTAGTGGTATCAGAGCATAGTCGGTCGAGTCGAGTCGTAATTATTCTGTTTCCCCTGTACGTGATAGGTGTTGTGTAACCCTATCAGTACTTATTGTTTTAGCTTGATTGGGTTTTCAGATTAGAAGATGGCTGGAAGAGGTAGAGATGATGCTGCGATTGCTGAGGCTCTGGGTATGCTAGCTGGAGTACTTGGAGGAAATCCGAATGTTGTGGGACTGGGAGCTGCTCGTCAACTGAGTGAGTTCCAGAAGAACAATCCTCCAATGTTCAAGGGGCATACGATCCAGATGGTGCTCAGAAGTGGTTGAAGGAGATCGAGAGGATCTTCCGAGTGACTGAGTGTGCCGATAACCAGAAGGTCAGGTTCGGTACGCATATGCTGTCAGAGGAAGCAGATGATTGGTGGGTTGCTACCCGCACTGAGTTGGAATCTGCTGGGAATGCTGAGATCACTTGGGCTGTGTTCAGAGAGAGATTCCTGAGGAAGTACTTTCCAGAAGATGTCAGAGGAAAGAAAGAGATAGAGTTCTTAGAATTGAAGCAGGGTAACAGGTCTGTTACTGAGTATGCTGCTAAGTTCACAGAGCTGTCGAAGTATTACACTCCCTATAAAGGCTACTGGGGAATTTTCGAAATGTGTGAAGTTTGAGAACGGGTTACGTCCCGAGATCAAGCAGGCTATTGGGTATCAGCGGATTAGAGTGTTTTCCGATTTGGTTGACTGTTGCAGGATTTTTGAACAGGATACCAAGGCTAGAGCAGAGAGCTATCAGCAAAGGGTTGATAGGAAAGGCAAGAATCAGAATGATCGTGGGAAACCGTATGCAGCTGGCAAAGGTTTCCAGCGACAGAGTGGGATGAAGAGGCCTAGTGGGGGAGACTCCAGTGCCCCTGCTAAATGTTTCAGATGTGGTCAGGCTGGACATCGTATCCATGAGTGTACCAGTAATGAGAAGAAGTGTTTTAAGTGTGGCAAAGGTGGTCACTTGGCTGCAGAGTGCCGGTTGAAGACTGTGACTTGTTTCAACTGTGGAGAAGTGGGTCATATCAGTCCACAGTGTCCTAAGCCGAAGAGAGAGAATCAGTCGGGAGGCAAGGTCTTTGCTTTATCGGGTTCTGAGACTTCTGCAGATGATCGTTTGATCCGAGGTACGTGTTATATTAATGGCTTTCCTCTTGTAGCTATTGTTGACACAGGTGCGACTCATTCCTTTATATCTTTGGATTGTGCTGTGAAACTTAATTTAGAGATATCGGAGATGCATGGAAGTATGGTGATTGATACTCCTGCGAAGGGTTCAGTGACTACTACTTCAGTTTGTTTAAATTGTCCTTTGAGTATTTTGGTAGGGACTTTGGGATGGACCTAGTGTGTCTTCCACTAGTGCAGGTTGATGTTATCCTGGGTATGAACTGGTTGGTGTTTAACCGAGTCTATATCAATTGTTTTGATAAGACTGTGATTTTTCCTGAGATTGAGGAAGGAAAGAGTTTGTTTCTATCAGCGAGGCAGGTGAATGAGGCGGTAGCAGATGGGGCAGAGTTGTTTATGCTGTTAGCGACTTTGGAGGCTAAAGATAAACTGGTGATTTGCGATCTAGCTGTGGTGTGTGATTTTCCTGATGTGTTTCCTGAAGAAGTGAATGAATTACCGCCAGAACGTGAAGTTGAGTTCTCGATTGATTTGGTACCTGGTACTAGGCCGATATCGATGGCTCCGTACCGTATGTCTGCTGTTGAGTTAACTGAATTGAAGAGTCAGCTGGAAGATCTGTTGGATAAGAAATTTATTCGTCCGAGTGTGTCACCGTGGGGTGCACCAGTGTTATTGGTTAAGAAGAAAGAAGGTACTATGAGGTTGTGTGTGGACTACAGGCAACTGAATAAAGTGACGATCAAGAATAGGTATCCTTTGCCGAGGATTGATGATTTGATGGATCAGTTGGTTGGTGCGAGTGTGTTCAGTAAAATAGACTTGAGATCTGGGTATCATCAGATACGTGTGAAAACTGAGGATATTCAGAAGACTGCTTTCAGAACAAGGTATGGACATTATGAGTATTCTGTAATGCCTTTTGGTGTGACTAATGCGCCTGGAGTATTTATGGAGTATATGAATAGGATTTTCCATCCGTATCTAGACAAGTTTGTTGTGGTGTTTATTGACGATATTTTGGTGTATTCGAACTCGGAAGAAGAGCATACTGAGCATTTGAGAATGGTTTTAGGAGTTCTACGAGAAAAGAAGTTATTTGCTAAACTGTCCAAGTGTGAATTTTGGTTAGAAGAGGTTAGTTTTCTTGGTCATGTGGTTTCAAGAGGTGGTGTTGCTGTTGATCCTTCTAAGATAGAAGCGGTATCTAAGTGGGAAGCTCCGAAGTCAGTTTCTGAGATAAGGAGTTTTCTTGGACTTGCAGGTTATTATAGGAAATTCATTGAGGGATTTTCTAAGTTGGCGTTACCATTGACGATGTTGACTAGAAAGGGGCAAGCGTTTGTTTGGGACTCAAAGTGTGAAGAAGGTTTCCAAGAGTTAAAGAGAAGGTTGACTACTGCTCCTATTCTGATATTACCAAGTCCGTCGGAACCATTTGAGGTTTACTGTGATGCTTCATTGTTGGGTTTGGGTGGTGTTTTGATGCAGAATAAGCAGGTTGTAGCTTATGCTTCGAGACAACTGAAGGTTCATGAGAGGAACTATCCGACACACGATTTAGAGTTGGCAGCTGTGGTATTTGTTCTGAAGTTATGGAGGCATTACTTGTACGGGTCAAGATTTGAGGTTTTCAGTGACCATAAAAGTTTAAAGTATTTGTTTGATCAGAAAGAGATGAATATGAGACAGAGGAGATGGTTAGAGTTTCTGAAGGATTATGACTTTGGTTTGAATTACCATCCGGGTAAAGCAAACATAGTGGCTGATGCATTGAGTCGGAAATCATTGCATATGTCTATGTTAATGGTTAAGGAATTGGATTTAATTGAGCAGTTTAGAGACTTGAGTTTGGTGTGTGAGAGTACTCACCATAGTGTTAAATTGGGAATGTTGAAGTTAACGAGTGGTATTCTGGATGAGATTAGAGAGGGTCAGAAATCCGATGTGCTTTTGGTTGATAAGTTGACTCTAGTGAATCAAGGTCAAGGTGGTGAATTCAGAGTTGATGAGAATGGTGTTTTGAAATTTGGTAATCGGGTGTGTATTCCGGATGTTACCGAACTGAAGAAGAGTATTCTTGAGGAAGGACACCGTAGTGGCCTGAGTATTCATCCTGGGGCTACGAAGATGTATCATGATTTGAAAAAGTTATTTTGGTGGCCGGGAATGAAAAGAGAAATTGCGAGTTTTGTTTATTCTTGTTTGACTTGTCAGAAGTCAAAGATTGAGCATCAGAAGCCGTCTGGGCTAATGCAACCGTTGGTTATTCCAGAGTGGAAGTGGGATAGTATCAGTATGGATTTTGTTTCTGGTTTACCGAGGACAATTAAGAATTTTGAAGCTATTTGGGTGATTGTTGACAGATTGACAAAATCGGCTCATTTCATTCCGATCAGAATGGATTATCCGTTAGAGAGATTAGCTGAGTTGTATATTGAGAAGATTGTAAGTTTGCATGGTATTCCGTCGAGTATTGTTTCGGACAGAGATCCTAGATTTACATCGAAGTTCTGGGAAGGTTTGCAGAGGGCTTTGGGAACTAAGCTGAGATTGAGTTCTGCATATCATCCGCAAACTGATGGTCAGACTGAGAGGACGATTCAGTCACTAGAGGATCTTTTGAGGGCTTGTGTTTTGGAAAAGGGAGGTGCTTGGGATTGTTATTTACCTTTGATTGAGTTTACCTACAACAATAGTTTTCATTCGAGCATTGGTATGGCACCGTTTGAAGCTTTGTATGGTAGGAGATGTCGGACACCTTTATGTTGGTATGAGTCCGGTGAGAGTGCTGTGATTGGACCGGAGATTGTTCAACAAACTACGGAAAGGATTAAGATGATTCAGGAGAAGATGAGGATTGCTCAGAGTCGTCAGAAGAGTTATCACGACAAGAGGAGGAAGTCACTTGAGTTTCAAGAGGGAGATCATGTGTTTCTTCGTGTTACTCCGATAACTGGGGTTGGTCGAGCTTTAAAGTCGAAGAAGTTGACACCTCGATTTATTGGTCCTTATCAGATTTTGGAGAGGATAGGGGAGGTAGCCTATCGTATCGCTTTACCGCCGTCACTTGCGAATTTGCATGAAGTTTTTCATGTGTCTCAGTTGAGGAGATACATTCATGATCCGTCGCATGTGGTCCAAGTAGATGATGTCCAGGTGAGAGATAACCTGACTGTTGAAACATCACCTATGAGGATTGAGGATCGAGAGTTGAAGCAGTTGCGGGGTAAAGAGATTGCTTTGGTAAAGGTAGCTTGGGGAGGACCAGCAGGTGGCAATGTAACTTGGGAACTTGAGAGTCAGATGAAGGAGTCTTATCCTGAGTTATTCGCTTGAGGTATGTTTTCGAGGACGAAAACTCTTTTAGTGGGGGAGAGTTGTAACACCCCGATAAAACAAGATAATTATTTAATTTAAGTTAATAATATATTTATTAATTTAATTAAATAATTGGAATTTTTATTATTGGATTATTATTTTATTGGAATAAAAGTTGGAATTTAGAAAAGGTCCCATTTAGTAAAAAGGTTTATTTTTTCACGTGAAAAGGAAAAAGGGGCAGAAAAGTGGAAAAAGGGCAAAAAGAACCAGAGAACAAGGGTTGGAGAGAGGAAGAGCTTGAAGCTGCAGGATTTGCCGGATTAACTCAGGTAAGGGGGGTTATCGTCGATTAATGGGTATTATGGGATAACATGTAGTGGGTAGTGATAGACCATTGATTTGACTCTATTCGGAATGATGCATGATGAAATTGTGAACTTTTGGATGAACGAAATTGGATTATGATTGAGAGGAATTCGTAGGAATTAGATGTAAAAATGTTAGAATTGGTGAAATTGAATAGGGTATGATTCGTGTTAGATGATATGAACGATTACTGTGAAAAATTGGATTGTAGGAGGTTGGAATTGGTAGATCTCGTAGCAGAGAAGACCATAGCAGATCTGGAAATCTGGTTTCTGGTCATACGCGTATGGCACTAGGCAATACGCGTATGAGATGGTCTGGTACGCGTATGGCACTAGGCAATACGCGTATGGATGAGGAAGATGATGTTTTTGAACGTGGTTTGGTCTCTGTTGGTACGCGTATGGGGAAGTGGTACGCGTAGCATACGCGTATGAGATAGGTGGTACGCGTATGGAATTGGCTGAGAATTGGGCCATACGCGTATGGGACTAGGCAATACGCGTATGGGCAGGATTGTGATTTTTCTGTGCTGTTGTTGTGCAGTTTTTGGTTGTTCAGCTGAGTAATGTAAATTAGCTGATGTATGATAGAGTAGGGATCATTTCCCGTTGTTTTGAGTAGTATAGGTATTAGTAGAGTGTGCTAATGCTGTGATTGATTATGTGGTATGACATGATATGATTATGTGGTGAATATGTTGATGATGTATGATGATATGCATAATGTTGTGAATGTATCTATCATGTCTGAAATTATGAATGGACTGTTTATGGCTTAGAGTGTGAGCATATGTCCATTGTGGATGATTGTTGATGTTTGCATGACTGAGTGATTTAGCTTGCATATTGTGGCCTTTATGGTGGTAGCTAATTCCCATGGTGAGGAATTAGTGAGTTAGTATTGTGGATCGTTGTTGATGTTTGCATGCTAGGTGATTAGCGTGCATATCATAGCCCTTGGGGTGGTAGCTAATTCCCATGGTGAGGAATTAGTGAGTGAGTCACTAGGTCTCAAATGAGTGGGACTAGTGAGCTTGGAGCCGTATCTGGATTTGATCGGTGAGGTTGAACTATATGTTCACGAATAGTCGGTACCGCATGCATGGAGTCTCATTGCATAATGTATTGATAACATGAAATTATATCACATTTTAGGACTTAATTCAATTAGATTATATTATCATTTACTTTAATTTATCTCATTTTATCAGATATTATGCGGTATTTCCTTTCTATTTATGTCAGGTATCCATTTTGAAGCAAAAGTGAAAAAGGGAAGAAAAGGAGGTGTAAAAAGGAATAAAAAGGAAACAAATAACAAAGACCAAGCCCAGCCCAAAGAAAGCGCACGTTGTACCTGTGACGGGCGTCACAAAGGTTGTGACGAGCGTCACACTAAGCACACTCCTGTGACGAGCGTCACACATGGTGTGACGGACGTCACACCATTCCCCTATATTTTTGGCACTAGGAACTCAACTGACCACGTTGAAAGCTATTTCCACGCTTGACCCTCGGAACGAAAAGACCGCGCATACGGAAACCCTTGGAAAGCCGTTACACAAGTAGCAGTATAAATAGCAGCTAATTGGGAAAGCTCTGGGTTCAGAGATTTTCCACGCCTTTTGCCGTTCTCTCATTTTTTTCTTCCAGCAGTTTAGGCTTATATTTTATAGTATTACTTTGCAGAATTTTTATTGTTTTACCTTTTTGCAATTCTATTTTCTTTTCTAGCATTCAATTAATTCTTTTGCACAATAGTTTCTACACCGGAAACTATTGTGCAACTTTTACCGGATCTAACCTTACGTTAGAATCTAGTTTTTTTTGTTTTTTTTTTCCTTGGTTTAAGTTATTGTTTAATTGAAGAATCCGAGAACAAATCCTACCGGCTTGTGGTGGAGTGTTCAAGACTATTGTTTAACGCATTCAGGTTCTTTAATCATTATTTAATGCTTTGTTTTATTAATTATTTATATTATCTGCCTGGGATGAGTCTGTTTATGCATGATATGTATTTTTGTTTGTTTAGCATGTCTGGCTAATTCGCCTAGATATCGGTATGTAAAGTAAGCGGAATAAGGGATCAAGACTAAGTCGGTCTAATTAAACTTAAAATTAAAATCAATCTTTTTACGGTCTCAATTTACAGGTTTAATAACAAGATTTTTTACAAAAGTAAAAGACATAAAGAAGTTAAAATCAATAGAGCGAGAGTTTGAGGTTTTAACTGGACAGTGTAAATTAGGCATTAATTATACATCAGGGCGAGAGCAAGTTTTAGAGTTAATTAAATTCTGACCTTTTCCAAAAAGTATTCTTAAAGATTGAATGTGAGGACGAGAGTTAAGCATTCGGGTTTAATTGTATAACCTAAGTCAACAGAGCGAGAGTTTGAGATAAGGGTGTTTAAAACGGTCAGTGTTTTCTTAAAAAGAGTTTCTGCAACTTTATTGCTTTCAAAAAGTGGTTTTTGACTTAATTATAAGTGACAGCTACATTAACATAAAATCTTGGTTTATTCAACAGAGCGAGAGTTTGAGATAAAACCTTTAATCAATAAAGTTAACTGAAACGATTTATTTTAAAACCAAGAAACCGACAAAGAATTGATTCCCTAATTACGACGAACTACATACCGATATCCGCTTTATTAATATTTAATCTAGATCTTAGTTTAGTTTTTAGCTTCGCCCCCAAACAATCAACCATTATTCACCTTAGCTTTACGTAGTAACCTTAGATAACGGTATATCGATTCATAAGTCCCTGTGGGATCGATATCTTTTAAAACTACGCGATAGAACTGTGCACTTGCAGTTTGTACCCCAAATTCGTCTCATAAAGTCGAGCGATCAAGTTTTTGGCGCCGTTGCCGGGGACTTCTATTTAATCGACATCGTAACTCTTCCGTTACGCTGTAGAGACTAAGGTTTCTTTTTTCTTCTATTCTTTCTTTCGTTGATTTGTATGCCACGCACTCGCTCACAAGGCGAACCGCTCTATTTACGAATCAACGATATCGAACTATATCTCCGAGTCTTACGACGAATTCGGGAATATCGTGCTGCAAACAATCTCCCTCCTATAGAACTTCCTGATTTCAAAAACCTTTTTCCTTCGATAACCGAGATGGCAGAACCAGCTCGTGCTCTTAGAGATTACGCCGCTCCATCGCAAGATGAGCCGCATTCAAGTATTGCTCCGCCCGCAATCGAAGCAAACAACTTCGAATTTAAACCTTCGCTGTTGCAGGCAGTGCAACAGAACCAATTCTCTGGAAATCCTACCGAGGATCCAAACCTACATTTATCCGTATTTGTCCAATACGCTGATACTGTTAAAGCTAATGGTGTCACTTCAGAGGCAATTCGACTTCGTCTTTTTCCTTTCTCATTAAGAGATAGCGCTAGAAGATGGCTTCAATCTCTCCCTTCCAACTCAGTCACCACATGGAACGAGTTGAAGAAAGTTTTTCTTGCCCGATACTTTCCGCCAAGCAAAACAGCTATGTTAAGAGCCCAGATAAACGGATTTAAACAGAAAGACAACGAGTCTCTTTTCGAAGCATGTGAAAGATACAAAGACATGATGAGACTTTGCCCACACCATGGTTTGGAAGACTGGTTAGTAATTCACACATTTTATAATGGTCTCTTATACAACACAAGGTTAACAATAGACGCCGCTGCAGGTGGTGCATTAATGAACAAACCTTATGCTGATGCTTACCAGCTTATCGAGAGCATGGCCCAAAACCACTATCAGTGGGGAACCGAACGAACAACGGTGGAAAAACCTCGAACGAAAACTGGCATGTACGAGATAAGTAACCTTGATCACGTTAACGCAAAAGTGGATGCTTTGGTCCAGAAAATTGAAAGTTTAAGCGTATCACCCCCAGCCGCCGTGGTTGCTATAACTCAGAATTGCGAGGTCTGTGGAATCCAAGGCCACACTCCTACGGACTGTCAACTCTTGACAGGAATCCAAGCAGAACAAGTAAACTATGCTCAAGGAAGCCCCTATTCGAACACCTATAACTCAAATTGGAAGAACCATCCAAACTTTTCATATAAGAGCAATAACGCTTTGTACGCACCTGGACAGTCTCCAAATCAAGCCCCAGCTATACCTCCGGGATATCAGAAACCGAACCCATCCATGCCTAACAATAACGCCCCTAGGAAATCCAACTTGGAAATCATGATGGAAAACTTTATAGCTTCCCAACAACAAACCAATAAAGATTTCTTAAACCAGAATGTACACACTGGCGAACAACTTAAACAACTAGCAAGCAAAGTAGATGCCTTGGCTACCCATAGCAAAATGCTGGAAACACAAATATCACAAGTAGCTCAACAACAAGCACCTACTGCTGCCCCAACTGGTACATTCCCTGGACAGCCCCAACCTAACCCGAGAAGCCACGCTCATGCAATTATATTAAGAAGTGGAACGGAAGTGGAAGGACCGTCTGATCCAAGGATAGAAAACCAAAACCCTAAGAAACCAACTGAGGAAAGTGAACCTAAGGAAAAGGAAGAGAGTAATAAGGAAACCCTAGAAAAGAAGGAACCTTATGTACCTCCACCACCTTACAAACCACCTATACCTTACCCTCAAAGGCTTGTTAAAACCAAAGATGCGGGCCAATTTAGAAAATTTGTTGATCTCCTTAAACAATTAAACGTTACAATCCCGTTCACCGAAGCTATTACGCAGATGCCCTCATATGCTAAATTCTTAAAAGAAATCCTTTCTAATAAGAGGAAACTTGAGGATAGCGAAACCGTTACACTCCCTGCCGAATGTAGCGCTATAATCCAAAACATGCCCCCTAAACTCAAGGATCCAGGTAGTTTCTCTATACCCTGTCACATAGGAAAATTTGTCATTGACAAAGCCTTATGCGATTTAGGAGCCGGAATTAGCGTTATGCCTTTATCCATATGTAAGAAACTGGAAATGGGAGAATTAAGACCAACCAAAATGTCTGTGCAACTAGCAGATCGTTCCATCAAATATCCTGTAGGAATCCTTGAAAACGTTCCCGTACGCATAGGTCAATTCTACATTCCCACTGATTTTACAATTATGGACATTAGAGAAGATGATATTACACCCATTATACTGGGAAGACCATTCTTAGCAACTGCCGGTGCAATCATAGACGTAAAACGAGGACGACTCACCTTCGAAGTAGGTGAAGAGAAAATTGAATTCATTCTTTCCCAATTCTTGAAAGCACCTGCAATAGAAGATACATGTTACTTCATGGATATCATCGATGAATGCATAAAAGAAGCAGAGTTAGAAGAAGACAAATCATCTGACTGCCTTGTAGAAGACAGATCTAACCAATGTTTAGCAATAACACCGGATCCTACGCAATGTCTTAACAAACCAACCCCTGATCTGAAAACACTTCCCAAAAATCTGAGATATGAATTCCTAGACTTAGAACTTGAACGACCTGTGATAGTTAATGCAGACCTACGGAGACTCGAAACAGAAAAACTCTTACATATCTTAAGGAAATATCCAACCGCACTAGGGTACCACATCACCGATCTTAAAGGAATAAGTCCTTCTATTTGTATGCACCGCATCATGTTAGAAGAAGACTGTAAAACCTCTAGGGAACACCAGAGAAGACTAAATCCGATCCTGAGTGAGGTAGTAAAGAAGGAAATAACCAAGTTATTGGAAGCAGGTATTATATATCCTATATCTGATAGCAAATGGGTTAGTCCTGTGCACGTTGTACCAAAGAAAGGAGGCATAACCGTTATTGAAAACGAAAAAGGGGAAACTATAACTAAACGAATCGAATCAGGATGGAGAATGTGCATTGATTATAGGAAACTAAACAAAGCAACCCGAAAAGATCATTTCCCTTTACCATTCATTGACCAAATGTTAGAACGATTAGCAAAACATTCACATTTCTGTTATCTAGACGGTTATTCAGGCTTCTTTCAAATACCAATTCACCCTGATGACCAAGAAAAGACAACGTTCACATGCCCTTTTGGTACCTTCGCTTATAGACGAATGCCGTTTGGTCTGTGTAATGCCCCTGCAACCTTTCAAAGATGCATGATGGCAATTTTCGCCGACTTTCTCGAAAACATCATGGAAGTATTTATGGATGACTTTTCTGTATACGGACAAAGTTTCGAAGAATGCCTTGAAAACCTGGAAAGAGTTCTTGAGCGATGTGTAAAAGTAAACTTAGTACTTAATTGGGAAAAGTGCCACTTTATGGTACAAGAAGGAATTGTCTTAGGACACATCATCTCGAACAGAGGAATTGAAGTAGCCAAGGCCAAAATAGAGGTAATCGAAAATCTTCAACCCCCAAGAACCGTGAGAGAAGTACGAAGCTTTTTAGGACACGCCGGTTTTTACCGACGATTCATCAAAGACTTCTCTAAGATAACTAAACCTTTAACCGGACTGTTGATGAAAGATGCCGAATTCATATTCGACGATAACTGTTTAAAAGCATTTCAAACGCTTAAGCAAGCATTGATCTCCGCACCCATAATGCAGACACCAGACTGGAATGAACCATTCGAAATAATGTGCGATGCCAGCGATTATGCTGTAGGTGCTGTTTTAGGACAACGAAAGGATAAAAAGCTTCACGTTATATATTACGCAAGCAGAACCCTGGATGAAGCACAAATGAATTACGCCACTACCGAGAAAGAACTCCTAGCAGTGGTATTTGCGCTAGATAAATTTCGTTCTTACTTGGTCGGAGCTAAAATAATAGTTTACACTGATCACGCTGCTATCAAGTACCTTTTAACAAAAAAGGATGCTAAACCTAGACTCCTAAGATGGATCTTGTTGCTACAAGAATTCGACTTAGAAATCAAGGACAAGAAAGGAACTGAAAACGTAGTAGCAGACCACCTCTCTAGACTTGAGAACCTTGAACCGGAAAGAACATCAATTAATGATGATTTCTCGTATGACAAACTTATAGCTACTTTGGAAGAGAACAACTCCGACATGCAAGTAGAAACCACCTTAGCTATATCTGCCACACCATGGTACGCTGATCTCGTCAATTATTTAGCTGCCGGAATAGTTCCACCTACTTTATCTTACCAGCAGAAGAAACGATTCTTCTACGACATAAAACACTATTACTGGGATGATCCCTTACTCTTCAAAAGAGGCCCCGATGGTATTTTCCGTCGATGTATACCCGAAGAAGAGGTAGAAAATATAATCCAACACTGCCACTCCGCTCCTTATGGTGGACACACAAGTACATCCAAGACCTGCTCTAAAATCCTACAAGCCGGCTTTTATTGGCCAACTATATGGAAGGACGTACATGCGGCTATTAAGGAATGTGACAGATGTCAACGCACGGGAAACATATCTAGACGTGACGAGATGCCACAAAAAGGTATTTTGGAAGTAGAGATCTTCGACGTGTGGGGAATAGACTTCATGGGACCTTTTCCATCCTCTTTCGGTAACAAATACATACTCGTGGCAGTTGACTACGTATCAAAATGGATCGAAGTTGTAGCCTCCCCAACAAACGACACCCGAGTAGTAACTAGACTCTTTAAGAATATAATATTTCCGAGATTTGGCATCCCAAGAATAGTAGTCAGTGATGGTGGATCGCACTTTATATCCAAGATACTCGAAAAATTATTATTTAAATATGGAGTGAGACATAGGATAGCGACACCTTACCACCCTCAGACCAGTGGACAAGTGGAAGTATCTAACAGAGAAATCAAGCAAATACTAGAAAAAACGGTCGCCACTTCAAGGAAAGATTGGTCATTGAAATTACCAGAAGCTTTGTGGGCATACCGAACTGCTTATAAAACCCCCATAGGGACGACCCCATTTAAGCTCATTTATGGAAAATCCTGTCACCTCCCGGTAGAATTAGAACATAAAGCCTATTGGGCTATTAGAAATCTGAATCTAAACTATAAAGCCGCCGGTGAAAAGAGAATCCTTGACATAAACGAATTAGAAGAACTCAGAAGAGACGCCTATGAAAATGCCAGAATCTATAAAGAAAGAACAAAACAATGGCATGACAAGCGTATATCAAGGAAAATCTTCAAGCAAGGCGACGCAGTCCTTTTATTTAACTCTAGACTAAAGTTATTCCCGGGAAAACTACGATCCAGATGGTCAGGACCTTTCCATATCACTAACATCTTCCCCAGTGGAGCAATAGAAATTAAAGGCAAATCCACAGAACCGTTTACCGTAAACGGACAACGTCTAAAACACTATCATTATGCGGAAACCAATGGAGATTCGCAAATCCTACACTTAGACGAAATGCCCCCAGGACCTATAGATTATACTTAACAGTTTCTTTGTCGAGCTTGCGACATTTAAACAAAGCGCTTAGTGGGAGACAACCCACAATTATTTTCTTATTCTATTATTATCATTTTCCTATTTTTTTTTCCCTCAATTATTCTTTTAATTTCTGTTTAGTATTAATTCCTGATTTATTTCAATTCGAAAGAAAAAAAAAATATATATAATAATAATTTTTTCCTCTTTCGGCATTTGGCCAAATCCTGACTAAAACTCATGTTTTCTTTTCTCTAGCTAACACTAACCAGATGGGACATTTTGATCGTATGAGTATCAAATTCAGAGGAATGGCTCAGAAACAAAAGTTTGAAGAACTAGCCACTAGAGAGATGCTACCTAGTTTATATGCTGATGATTGGGCTATGACTGCCCTTGGACTTAGACAGAGTGTCCTGTATTTGCTGAACCAGATAGGATGGGAGACATCCCCTATCCTGAGACATTTCACCACCTACCGGAGACTCACACTAGAATTCCTTAGCTCATTAATCTATCTACCCAGCCATGGAAAAGGAATTAGCAGAGGTTTTATCCAGTTCAGAATGTTCAATATGGAGTACCAATTTAATATTAGAGACTTTACCAATCTTTTGGGTTTTCCTACCTCCTTTGACACATTCACAGTAAGCCAGGTCCAAGAACCAGAGGCGGAAGACAACCTTAGTTGTAGTTTCTCTTTCCTTTCCATATTGTATTTCATTTCCTTAAAACATTGGGGACAATGTTTAGTTTAAGTATGGGGGGGAAACCATGTTCTTTCTATTTCCATTTCTTCAAGTATGTACCTTTCCCTCCATTGTTATTAATTATATAAAAAAAAAAAAAATCTATTATTTTAAGTCCCGAGTGTGAATAAAATTCGTATTATCTATTCCCCTCAATTTTCTTGAGCCATAACAAAAATTTAACACACCAAATAAGTATAAAGGTTGCTTATTTTATAAAACTTGAGTGAAATCAAAACAAAATCACTACCATAACAACGCTCTGAGAACCTCAACATGTTAGATCAGGATAAGTACCTATTATACCGATTCCTTGAACTTTTAGTTTTATAGTAACCCCGAGTAGTTTATACGAGAAGTCAGCACCATCTTAATAGCAAACTACGTGGAGAGCCGATGAATATAAGTGGATGATTCCCAAAGTAACGAGAAAATATATATATATATATATATATATATATATATATATATATATATATATATATATATATATATATAAATATATCAGGAAATGCACTAATTAAATTAGGTGATCCTTACCAGATCATTTAATCTAAAGGTTGCAGATCATACAAAAACACAATATGAAAGATCCATTATGAGTTGGTTCAGTAGGTATCTGGTACTGAACTCGGTAGGGCGGACTACGGTTCGATCCCCCGCAATTTGCATTGGACTGAATAACGAAGTTATCCGACTTATGTACCAGAACTTCTAGCTAAAAGAGGGATCATAATCACTAACCGGTTACTCCACTATGTGCGCGAAAAGATAAAAGGCTTAATGTGATTTCGCTAGAATGAAAACGGGTGAAATAAGAATAAGGGAACCAGGATAGCTATAATAGCAGTACTTGAACTGATTTGCACAAGGCAGGGTTATCTAGGTTGTGACGGTAGTTGTTGATATCAAGATTTAACTCAAGTCGCTTCTAAACAAAATCCAATTGCAACCTATTACGAATTGATGTGTGTTTTGAAATTTCATCTGGCTAAATTTTTAAAACGATTTCTATACTGTATTTTGCTTGAGGACAAGCAAAGATCTAAGTATGGGGGAGTTTGATAACATGAAATTATATCACATTTTAGGACTTAATTCAATTAGATTATATTATCATTTACTTTAATTTATCTCATTTTATCAGATATTATGCGGTATTTCCTTTCTATTTATGTCAGGTATCCATTTTGAAGCAAAAGTGAAAAAGGGAAGAAAAGGAGGTGTAAAAAGGAATAAAAAGGAAACAAATAACAAAGACCAAGCCCAGCCCAAAGAAAGCGCACGTTGTACCTGTGACGGGCGTCACAAAGGTTGTGACGAGCGTCACACTAAGCACACTCCTGTGACGAGCGTCACACATGGTGTGACGGACGTCACACCATTCCCCTATATTTTTGGCACTAGGAACTCAACTGACCACGTTGAAAGCTATTTCCACGCTTGACCCTCGGAACGAAAAGACCGCGCATACGGAAACCCTTGGAAAGCCGTTACACAAGTAGCAGTATAAATAGCAGCTAATTGGGAAAGCTCTGGGTTCGGAGATTTTCCACGCCTTTTGCCGTTCTCTCATTTTTTTTCTTCCAGCAGTTTAGGCTTATATTTTTATAGTATTACTTTGCAGAATTTTTATTGTTTTACCTTTTTGCAATTCTATTTTCTTTTCTAGCATTCAATTAATTCTTTTCGCACAATAGTTTCTACACCGGAAACTATTGTGCAACTTTTACCGGATCTAACCTTACGTTAGAATCTAGTTTTTTTTATTTTTTTTCCTTGGTTTAAGTTATTGTTTAATTGAAGAATCCGAGAACAAATCCTACCGGCTTGTGGTGGAGTGTTCAAGACTATTGTTTAACGCATTCAGGTTCTTTAATCATTATTTAATGCTTTGTTTTATTAATTATTTATATTATCTGCCTGGGATGAGTCTGTTTATGCATGATATGTATTTTTGTTTGTTTAGCATGTCTGGCTAATTCGCCTAGATATCGGTATGTAAAGTAAGCGGAATAAGGGATCAAGACTAAGTCGGTCTAATTAAACTTAAAATTAAAATCAATCTTTTTACGATCTCAATTTACAGGTTTAATAACAAGATTTTTTACAAAAGTAAAAGACATAAAGAAGTTAAAATCAATAGAGCGAGAGTTTGAGGTTTTAACTGGACAGTGTAAATTAGGTATTAATTCTAGATCAGGGCGAGAGCAAGTTTTAGAGTTAATTAAATTCTGACCTTTTCCAAAAAGTATTCTTAAAGATTGAATGTGAGGACGAGAGTTAAGCATTCGAGTTTAATTGTATAACCTAAGTCAACAGAGCGAGAGTTTGAGATAAGGGTGTTTAAAATGATCAGTGTTTTCTTAAAAAGAGTTTCTGCAACTTTATTGCTTTCAAAAAGTGGTTTTTGACTTAATTATAAGTGACAGCTACATTAACATAAAATCATGGTTTATTCAACAGAGCGAGAGTTTGAGATAAAACCTTTAATCAATAAAGTTAACTGAAACGATTTATTTTAAAACCAAGAAACCGACAAAGAATTGATTCCCTAATTACGACGAACTACATACCGATATCCGCTTTATTAATATTTAATCTAGATCTTAGTTTAGTTTTTAGCTTCGCCCCCAAACAATCAACCATTATTCACCTTAGCTTTACGTAGTAACCTTAGATAACGGTATATCGATTCATAAGTCCCTGTGGGATCGATATCTTTTAAAACTACGCGATAGAACTGTGCACTTGCAGTTTGTACCCCAAATTCGACTCATAAAGTCGAGCGATCATGTATGTATGTATGACGTATAATATGAATGGATGTATTCCAATATTATACGTGTGTTTTATGGTTGTGTTGAGTTCGAGTATGATGATGAGGATGATTATGAGTTGATATTGCCGTTGCTGAATATGTGAGATCTGATTAGGGTGGTGATATGTGTTAAATTACTTAGCATTACATGATATTTTATAATGCTTATTACATCGATTGAGGAACTCACCCTTACAACTATGTTTCAGGTAACGAGCAATGATTGAGTAGGAGCTAGTGCTTGGAGTCTAGTGTAGTTCCTTAGTGGGTCATGCTCTGATAGATGTAACATCGGGATGGGATGTTTTTAATTGTCTTATTGTTGGTTGTTGAACCATTTTACATGTAATGTGTTACATGTTTTACAATGATTGATGAGATTTCTATCCGCTGCGTATTATGCAAATGCTTATGTTTTGAATTAATAAAAGAGCATGACAGTTATTTTGGTGAATGGTGTGAAGTGATTGTGTGACACCCTTAATTGCATATCTACTCTGATATATATAATTGTTGTTTTAATTAAATATTTGGGGTATTTTAGAAGGGTGTTACACTTCACATTCCAAGACTTCCAGCTAGCACCAACGTTGGAAGAATTCGAGCGTCTTGTTAGGATTCCTATGAAGAACAAGCAACTATTTAAAAGGACAGATGAATCTTTGCCCCTTGAGGTCATTGCTAGTGTGCTTCACATGGATGAAGAGGAAACATAGGCTAACTTAGAGACCAAAGGGAATACCAAAGGATTTTCACTCAGTTTTCTTTTGGAAAGAGCTCATACCCTATTGAAGGCAGAAAGTTGGGATGCTTGTTACTCTGCTATTGCATTGGCCATCTATGGCGTCGTCCTGTTCCCGAATATGGATGGTTTCGTAGACATGACTGCCATTTATGTCTTCCTTACTGGGAACCTAGTACCCACTTTGTTAGTCGATGTCTATTATCACATAAGTCATAGATATACTAAGAATAAGGGATTGATTGCTTGTTGTGCTCCTTTATTGTATCAGTGGTTTCTAGAACATCTTCCGAAGACAGGTGCTTGGGTTGAACAGACAGATGTTAGTTGGCCTCAGAGATTGGGATCACTCCGATCTGAGGATCTCTCTTGGTACTCCAAAGAATACATCAACGTAGACATCATATTCAGTTGTGGAGATTTCCCAAATCTACCGCTTATTGGAACTCAAGGATGTGTGAATGCTAATCTAGTTATATCACTCAGACAACTCGGTTACCCAATGGAAGGCCCTCCAGAGGCAAATTCTTTGGAAGCTTTCTTGTTACTTGACTTTGGGGTTGAGAATCCTAGATTATTCCAGCGAATCAAAGAAGCCTGGAAAAATGTCAATCGAAAAGGGAAAGCTGAGTTAGGGAGAGAAAATGGGATTACAAAAGAACCATATTTTCAGTGGGTAAAGGAAAGGGTGCAGATGATTAATATATCATTTGTCATTCGGACACCTATACCTCTTCCTGAACCTAAGCTCACCCATGTCCCTATTGAAGAAATGGAGGAACTCAAGACCACCATGGCAAAGCTAGAAAAAGAGAATGAAGAGCTACAGATAAAACTCCAACAAACCATCAATGAGAAAAACAATATGAAGTAGGACCTTGAGAGAAAAGAGACACAACTTCAAGCACATGTGGAAAAGTTCAACAAGGAAGAGCATAAGAGGAAAAAGATCAAAGTGGGATTAGAACAAGCTGACCATTGTTTAGATACCCTTAAAGGTCAACTACGACAAGCTCAGAAAGAATGTCAAGACAATGAGCATTGGTGGCATCTAGCCACAAAGGAAAACAAGATGGTAAGGGATACACTTGGGGCTCAGATAAAAGAGCTCACTAATTTTGTTCGTCATGCGAAGGCTGAAGTAGATCAAGAGCGCTGACTCAAGAACATAGCCACTAAAGCTTCTAGGGTGTCACCCATGATATGGGAAGAGAAGTGTCGTGAAGTAAGAGACGCCAGGGAGTCTGTCAGCTATTGGAAAAACCAGCTAGAGTCATTACACCAAGACAGCTCCATATGGTTGAAAGAGCGAGACTATGTGATTGAGGATTATGAATCCTTTAAGAAGACCATAAACTTCTTACAAGGAGATATGGATAAGTTTCGTGCAAAACTCGGTGGGCTAGTAGGGTTTTGTAATTGGGCGGCTAAAGAATTACCATGGAGGTTGAGAGACGCAGTCGAAGAGTTGAAAGAAGATAACACTCCTCCAGCTATAATCAGTTTCATTCTGCTCTGTAAAGGGTTGCTGAAGAGATTCAATGAGGAACTAGAAGAGCTTCAGGCCAGAAAGCCAACTGTTTAATTTTCTTATGTCTTGTATTTTGTTCCTTTAACAAATGTACTTTTGAACTATGACCTTTTTGGACCTCTATGTTATGTACTTGAATGAATGACGTTTAAAAATTACTCCATTATTGCTATTCCAAGTATTTCTTGTTTCTTCGAATTACTAACAACTAATGAAACTCGAATGACTCCTTGAAAATAAAATATGCATAAACATTCGCATCCTCATTATGCATCGCGTTTCATAAAAATTCAAAAAAAACTTACCCAACCTTTTTACCCTTTATCCAGCCACACTGGCTAATCAACACCGATACGAGACGCGAAGAAAATACAAGATGACATTAGAGCAAGTTGAGGCCAATCAGGTTACCATGAGGACAGACATCAATACAATCCAGGAGAAGATGGATCAGCTGTTGGAGACAATGCTCGCGATCGCTCAGAGAGAGAGGATTGAGGAGGAAGAAGCTAGGGCAAGAAGGAATGATAGCACGCCAGGTCTGAATCCCCAAGGCGAAGGTTACGTCCCCACCAAGAAGATATTGGTTCAAATACCGGTAGGAGACAAAGGAGATGGAGACCGTGCAGAACCTTCTGATATGTCTACTCATCATGGATCCGAAATTGGAGATGACCAGTATGATGCATTCTATATGCCTGATCAACCAAAACCTAAGATACTTCCTGATCCTGCTGTAGATAGGCTCCGTGCCCTGGAAAAGAAGATCAAAGCCATAGAAGGAAACAATATCTTCGGTGCTTCTGCCATGAACATGTGTTTGGTATCGAATTTAGTCATCCCGGCTAAATTTAAAACTCCTGATTTTGAGAAATACAAAGGACAAACTTGTCCAAGAAGCCATCTAGTAATGTACTTCAGGAAAATGGATGCTCATACCGAAAACGACAAACTACTTGTACACTGTTTCCAAGACAGTCTGAGTGGAGAATCTCTGAGATGGTACATGAGCTTAGAACAGGGGTGGATTCAAAGTTGGGAGGATTTGGCTTACGCATTTCTCCGTCAGTACAAATATAACTTAGATATGGCACCCGACCGAATGCAGTTGCAAGGGATGGCTATGAAGGAGAGTGAGTCATTCAAAGAATATGCCCAGCGGTGGAGAGAGTTGGCTGCTCAGGTAGAGCCACCATTATCTGAGAAGGAAATGACCGGGATATTTGTGGACACCTTGAAGGAACCATTATTTGATCGATAAGTGAGTAGTGCAGCATCTGACTTCGCACATCTATTCACAATTGGAGACCTCATAGAGAAGGGGTTGAGGGATGGAAAAATTCCAGGAGCAGTGACAACACCTAGCGCACCGAAGAGGTATTTTGGAGGCTTCCCAAGGAAAAGAGAAGGTGAAACAAATGCCATATCCAGGAACTATAAAGGGAAGCAACAAGCTTCATATGGTCAAGTCACCGACGTGGTACCTATACCCTATCAACAGCCAATGCAGCAACAACAAATGTATCAACCACAACATCAACAACATCATCATCAGCAAAATACCGCACCACCAAGACAATTCAAGCCAAGACCTCCAAGAAGGCAACTTGATCCCCTACCAGTACCTTATAGTCAGATATTCCCATATCTGCAAAAGGAGGGCCTTCTAACATTGAGAGAGTTAAAACCAGTTGTTTTTCCATATCCACCTGGATATGACGCTAATGCCCATTGCGAGTTTCACATGGGAGCACCTGGTCATACCTTAGAAAAATGTTTCGCATTTCAGAATCGGGTACAAGACTTGATCGAAGCCAAGGTCGTTTCTTTCACTCCAAGACGCCCGAATGTGAACACCAACCCTATGCCGACACATAAGGATGCTTCCGTCAGTGCCATTGAGGAGAGTGATCAAGGAAAATTGATCTGTAAGGTTGAAGAGATTCAAACCCCTATCACCATGATAGGAGCACAATTGCTGAAGAGTGGTCTGATCCCGGAAGAGCTGGTTGAGGAAGAAAACAATGAAGAATTGAAGAGTTTTATACAACAAATGCTGGATCGAGGCGAGTTACAGATAAATTACCGTGTTAAGGGCAAGCGTCAGGAAGAGATAACCGTGGTGTACATCCCCTATGATGAAGTTAAAGTAGAAATACCTATAAGCCTGTTGGTGATAGAGTTCCCAACACCGTTCGAATATAAAGATGAGAAGGCAGTCCCATGGATATATCAGCCCAGAGCTTTTAAGTAGAGGCAGGAAGATCAACCTTTAATGATCAACGAACCAAATATCACTTCAATTGTGGGGCTAGCAGGAATGACGCGTAGTGGCCGAGTGTTCGCACCAAGAACCGCTGATACTCCTGAAAGAGCTAAAGGGAAGGAGGTTGTTGTCCAGATCCCCACCCCTAATCAAGGAATGCAAGACATGCACCTGTCTCCTAAAGCTGCTGTCACTCGTGAGGAGGCTGAGGAGTTTTTGAGAATAATCAAGAAGAGCGATTATAAGGTGGTGGATCAGCTAAACCAAACACCTTCCAAAATTTCCATGTTATCTCTACTGCTCAACTCAGAAGCGCACATGAATTCGCTATTGAAGGTATTGAGCGCCACTCATATCACAAAGGACATAACAATAGAACAGTTTGATGACGTGATAACTTGTGTGACTACTGGGAATTTCTTGGGTTTTAATGATGACGAACTACCGATTGAGGGAAAGAACCATAACAAGGCTCTCCATATCTCTTTAAAATGCATAGATACTATATTGTCAAGGGTATTGGTAGACACAAATTCCTCATTGAACGTCATGCCAAAGACGACTTTGATAAAGCTGCCAGTGGAAGGGATAAGTATGAAGCCTAGCACCCTAATCGTAAAGGCATTTGATGGCTCAAGGCGAGCAGTGATAGGAGAGGTTGAATTACCAACCAAGATAGGTCCAACTATTTTCAATATCATATTCCAAGTCATGGACATACATCCTGGTTACAGTTGCCTACTTGGGAGACCCTAGATTCACTCCGCGGGTGCTGTCACCTCTACTCTACATCAAAAGCTGAAATTCATTACGAATGACAAGATGATTGTGGTTGGAGGAGAAGAAGATATCTTGGTTAGTCACTTGACATCTTTCCGATATATCGAGGTGGATGGTGAAATCACTGACACACCCTTCCAATCCTTGGAAGTAGTAAACATGATGGCCAATCAACAGACCTTGGAGGTCCCAAAATCAGGACCATACATGGCCTTGTGGCAGGGAGCTAAAGCTGTTATGGAAAGTGAAGATGCTCAAGACTGGGGCAAAGTGGTGGAAGTGAAAGAGAAACGAGACAAGTTTGGCCTAGGGTATGACCCATCATCACACAAAGCCGGTAACCAACCTGACAAAGAGAAGATTCCTTCTGTGGAGAAAACGTTCACCAGCGCTGGCCACATCTTTGGCAAGCAGGTGGCAATTATCAGTGAACAAGACCGCAAGGAGGGGGTGTCCAGCTGGATGCGTCAAGCCGCACCTAATGAAGAACTAACAAACTAGAAGGATGTGGAAGTTCCCCAAATATTTCAAACGTAATTTTATCATTTTTAGACAAAACCCTGTGCTCTGTCCAAGGCACAGTGGCATGTTGTAGGGCCTCCTTTATCTTTTTCAAGAGTTTTTTATCATTAATGAAATGACGTTTTGCATTCAAATTTTTGTTCCTTTTCTTTCGTTTTGATCTATTTACGAAAATGGCAATCAATTTTTATGCACGCACTTTCTATATAAATTGCATAAATCATAACATGCAGAAACACCACCGAGACCGTTGATAACGACACTGCTATGGTCCAATATGACTTTGATTTTCCAATCTACCAAGCTGAAGACGAAGTGGGGGAAGATTGCAAACTCTCTGAAGAGTTGGCCAGATTACTTAGACAAGAAGAGAAAGCCATTCAACCACACCAGGAAGACGTTGAAGTCATCAATCTAGGGACAGAAGAAGACAACAGAGAAGTAAGGGTAGGCGCCGCGCTTCAAGATGCAGTGAAGACAAGACTGATAGAGCTCCTCCACGAATATGATGACGTGTTTGCTTGGTCATACCAAGACATTCCTGGATTAGATACTGGTATTATGACTCACAAGCTTCCCCTTAAAGAAGAATTCCCTGCTGTCAAACAAAAGCTAAGAAGGACTCGACCTGATATGGCCCTCAAGATCAGAGAAGAGGTGAGAAAGCAGTTTAACGCTGGTTTCTTGGAAGTCTCAAAATACCCTCAATGGGTTGCTAACATTGTACCAGTACCGAAGAAAGATGGAAAAGTCCGCATGTGCGTAGACTACTGAGACTTGAACAGAGCCAGTCCCAAAGACAATTTCCCATTGCCTCACATTGATGTATTGGTGGATAACACAGCTCAGTTCTCCGTGTTTTCCTTTATGGATGGTTTCTCTGGATACAACCAAATTAAAATGGATCCCGAAGACATGGAGAAGACCACGTTCATTACTCCTTGGGGCACCTTTTGTTACAAAGTAATGCCGTTTGGATTAAGAAACGATGGGGCAACATATCAACGTGCCATGGTGACTCTCTTTCATGACATGATCCATGAAGAGATTGAGGTGTATGTCGATGACATGATTGCCAAATCCCAGACAGAAGAAGAGCATATCACCAACCTGGAGAAACTATTCGCTCGTTTGAGGAAGTTTAGATTGAGACTTAATCCTAATAAATGCACATTTGGGGTTCGATCTGGGAAACTTTTAGGCTTTATTGTAAGCCAAAAAGGAATTGAAGTAGATCCTGACAAGGTTCGAGCCATTCAGAACATGCCTGCACCAAAGGCCGAGAAGGAGGTTCGTGGTTTCTTAGGGAGACTAAATTACATCGCCAGGTTTATCTCTCACCTTACTACAACATGCAAACCAACATTCAAGCTTCTGAGGAAGAATCAAGGCGTGGAGTGGAATGAGGACTGTCAAATAGCCTTTGATAAAATCAAAGAATACTTGCAAGAGCCACCGATTCTAATTCCCCCTGCCGAAGGGAGACCTCTCATCATGTATCTAACCGTGCTCGATGAGTCCATGGGTTGTGTATTGGGACAACAAGATGAGACTGGTAGAAAAGAGCATGCCATCTATTATCTGAGCAAGAAATTTAATGATTGTGAGACCAGATATTCATTACTCGAGAAGACTTGTTGTGCACTCGCATGGGCTGCTAAGCGTCTCAGGCAATACATGCTAACTCACACGACTTGGTTGGTATCTAAAATGGATCCCATCAAGTACATATTCGAGAAACCAGCTCTCACTGGTAGAATTGCCCGATGGCAGATGTTGTTGTCAGAATATGATATCCAATATGTCGTACAAAAGGCAATCAAAGGAAGCATATTAGCAGATCATCTGGCTCACCAACCGCTGGAGGAATACCAATCTTTGAAGTTTGACTTCCCAGATGAGAACATCATGGCTGTTAAGGATATTGGGGACTCCGAACTAGAGGAAAGTCTGAAGCCAAGAGCCGGTTGGACGCTCATGTTTGATGGTGCCTCAAATGCAATAGGCCATGGAATTGAGGCAGTGCTGATGTCTCCCAAGAATTTCCATCTACCATTCACTGCAAAGCTTTGTTTTACCTGCACAAAAAACATGGTCGAGTATGAAGCTTGCATACTAGGTTTGGAAAAAGCTATTGAGTAGAAGATCAAGATACTAGAAGTATTTAGGGACTCCGCTCTAGTCATACATCAAATCAGAGGCGATTGGGAAACAAGACATGCTAACCTAATTCCATGTCGGGATTATGTGCTGAGGCTACTCCCAAAATTCGACGAAATCACTTTCTCTCATATTCCTCGAGAAGAGAATCAGATGGCAGATGCCTTAGCAACTCTGGCCTCCATCTACAAATTGATATGGCCCAACCATCAACCTCATATTGAAATTAGGCATTTTGATGAACCTGCTCATTTCCTGACGACAGCAGAAGAGCCAGACGGTAAACCCTGGTTCTTTGATATCAAACAGTATCTGGAGAAGTGGGAATATCCGGCAGGGGCTTCCAGCCTTGACAAAAGGACCCTTCGGAGGTTAGCATCAAAATTCCTCTTGAATGGAGAGGTATTGTACAAGCAAAACTATGACATGGTTTTGTTGAGGTGTGTGGACAAAAACGAAGCAGATCAGCTTATGAGGGACATACACGAAGGGTCTTTCGGTACGCACGCCAATGGGCATGCCATGGCAAAGAAAATTCTAAGGGCAGGTTACTACTGGTTGACGATGGAAACCGACTGTTATCATTACACCAGAACATGCCACAAGTTCCAAATCTATGCTGACAAAATACATGTACCGCCTACCCCGCTGAATGTCATAGCATCACCTTGGCCTTTCTCTATGTGGGGCATCGACATGATTGGAATGATAGAACCCAAAGAGTCAAATGGACACAGATTTATCTTGGTGGCCATAGATTACTTTACCAAATGGGTGGAAGTCGCGTCTTATGTGAATGTCACAAAGCACGTAGTCGCTCGTTTCTTGAAAAATAACATCATATGTCGATACGGGATTCCCGACAAAATCATCATTGATAATGGGTCCAATCTCAACAACAAGACCATGGATGAGTTATGCGCAACATTCAAGATCGAGCACCACAACTCATCACCCTATCGACCTAAGATGAATGGGGCTGTTGAAGCTGCAAATAAAAATATCAAGAAAATCATCCAAAAGATGGTTGTTACGTACAAGGATTGGCACGAGATGTTACCTTTTGAGTTACATGGCTATCACACGTCGATACGAACTTCAACAGGGGCAACCCCTTATTCCTTGGTATACGGTATGGAAACAGTTCTCCCTATAGAAGTAGAGATCCCCTCGATGAGAGTCTTGATGGAGGCTAAGCTAGACAAGGCGAAATGGGTTCAATCAAGGTATGACGAGCTCAACCTTATTGAGGAGAAACGCTTGAAAGCGTTAGGTCACGATCAACTCTATCAGAGGGGTCTTAAAAAGGCATTCGACAAGAAAGTTCGTCCCAGGGTGTTTCAAGAAGGAGATTTAGTGCTGAAGAAAATCTTGCCTATTTACAAAGACTCCAAAGGGAAATGGACACCAAATTATGAGGGTCCATTTGTGGTGGTTAGAGCTTTCTCCAGAGGCGCTCTGATTCTAGCTACTATGGATGGTGATGAGTTGCCGCTTCCCACCAACATTGATGCTGTTAAAAAGTACTTCGCCTAAAAAAGTGGAATAATAAAAGCCGCTAAATCGAAAACCTGAAAGGGAGATTTAGGCAAAAATGTCTATCCTGGTGGATCGAAAACCCGAAAGGGCGATCCATGAAAAAAATTAGGGATGAAAAGAAAAGAATTTGACCCGCTGAGTTGAAAACCCGAAAGGGCGACTCAGGCCAAAATGGGTATTCCGGTGGATCGAAAACCCGAAAGGGCGGTGTCGCATCACGCGAAAAACCGGCGGGAAAAGAAAGAAACAACAGAGCCGCCACCGTGCGTTATTTATCCCAAAAGAGGGAAAGGAAACGCTCAGAGTAAACCTGGAAAGAACATGGTCTCGCGACCAAAGAGGATGGGTTCGGGAGTCGGTTATGCGAAGGGAAGGTATTAGCACCCCTACGCATCCGTAGTACTCTACGGGATCCACGCACAAAAGGAAAGAATATGGTTGCTAAAACACTGCTCACACACACACAACTGGCTGAAAGAGACACAAGAAAACAAAAGAGACTGACTCGGCAGAATATCGCATCCTGGGCCTACTTAGTCTATCAGGCATAGACATCAGAGTCGAAGTAGTTCGGACTGGGGAAACGACACATGCTCGCTAGGATATCGCATCCTATGCATACGTATCTTCTCGGACGAGAGAAGAATCAGAGCATTCGTAGCTCGGCTGACACGCACACAAACAAACAGAGGCAAAGGCAAACGTGGAGCCTGAATGCCAATCACTGGGCTTACATCAGCATCCGAACCAAAACACACACAAAGAGGCAAACGTGGAGCCTGACTGCCAATCACTGGGCTTACATCAGCATCCGAACCAACAAACCCACACTGGAACCCAAATGCCACTCGATGGACTTACATCAGCTTCCAAGCACACAACAAGACAAAACAAAGACACAGGCGCCCGGAGAGATCTGCTCATCTCCTGCCTACGTACCTCATCTGGTATGAGGATCAGGGCGACGTAGTTCCCCTACAGAGGGAAAAAGGACTAGCCTAACCAGATAACAGAGGGAGACACAACACTAGGGAGATTACGACTCGAGCCTAGATGTTGTCATGCAAAATCAACCCTAAGTTAAGGTTTCTAGCTAACTGGCACAGGGAGCCAGCCTATCCTAGTCATGACTTGCACAGGAAGCAAGCCACACACACACTTAACTTGCACAGGAAGCAAGCCAAGCAAAACCTAACTTGCACAGGAAGCAAGTCTAAACTAACCCTAACTTGCACAGGAAGCAAGTCAAACAAACATACAAGCACAAGTAGCACACACTATACACAAGCAAGTGGCTCAAACAAGGGTTAGGTTTTAGTCGAGGGGTCATATCAACCTCAACAAACAAACCTCTGGAACTGGGTGAATGTGCTCTTAACCTTGCCATTGAGGGGCTAAGGTGAAGCAGATGAAAGGTGAGTGAAGATAAGACTTCACAGCTCTTATCCCTGGCCTGGGAGAGCTTAAGACAAGAATGTGTGGGTTCAGAAAGTGGGAACCCTTCTACACATTTGAAACTGACTCAACTGTACAATTGTACAAGATCTTGGGTTTGTATCTGCAATGCATCAACACAGTGGTGTGAGCAAAGCAAATGACACACAGAATAGCAGGGGATAGGTTGCATATCCCTTGGGTTCTGCCAATTGCCTCTTCACTTAGGAGGTCTTTGACTATGTACAAGGACAATTTTAAACAATCACAAACATTGCCTCTTAAGGAGGACTTCAGATAGTTGCCTGGCCAAGTAACAGGCCAGGTCTTCCAGACTACATGAAGATTAGAAATATACCTCAATGCAAATTGCTTATATAAGCAAAGCAAAGCAAAAGTTCACAAGGAACTGAGCAACTAAAAGCACCTGAAATAGTCAAGCAGACATTAGTATACAACTTCAAACAAAGCAAAAAGAAACAGACGTCAACAGTTAATCAGAAGCAAATGGATGTGCAAGGCATAAGGCTTAAGGCATGTGAGCCAAGCCACCTACAAAAAAAACAAGTTAGACAATGATATTTAAGCAAACTCAATCAAAAAGAATTGGTCTCATTGGTCATTTGTTGGTCATCCTGAAAACATGAGCTCAAAGGTGAGTAACAGGACCACTAGGGCAAGCCTAGGGTCAAAAGAGAATGAAAAAGTTGAAACAGCAAAGGGCAAGTATCCAAAATCATGTTCAAACAATCAAGGATCAATACCAATTGGGTTCACATTCATATCAATTACTATCATCATTTCATGAATAGTTTAGGTCAAAGTGTGGCATTTAGAAGCTCATAGGAGTCAACAGCAAGACTTAGCTCAAAAGCAATCTTAAACATCTCCAAAAATCATCAAATAAATCTTGATCAATCATAACCCAGAGCATGGTAAGCATGTCAAATTTCAGCTCATTTGGACAAGTAGAAGATAGTCAATGAAAATCAGAAAGTCAAAGCAATTTTGAACATGCTCAAAGAAGTCAACCAATCATGCATCAACTTGAAAAATTCATAAATCAGAGATGGCATATGATAAATGAATGGGACTAAAACCATGTCAAAGATTAGGATGTCTAGTTATCTCATGTAAAATTTCATGATCATCCAATAAAGTATGAGAATTTCCCAAATGGAGTGGCAACATGTATCACACAAAGTCAACATTTGACTAGGCAGGGAAGAAAAATCTCAAACAAATAGGAAATGGCATAATTAAGTCCAAGAAAATTCACACATAAACTAGACATATGAGAGAAGGTTCATGCAAAATTTCACATTAATTGGAGGCCAGGAAGCATGTCATCAAAAATCATGAAATTGCACATCATTGGTGTGACACAAGTTGTCACACCCTACTTCGAAAAATCACAGCTCTCAAACCACATAAGCTAAAATCATGATCTTTACATCAAAATAAACATGGATGAGTGTAGATTAAGCACAAAAAAATTTTAGATCAAATGGACAAAGCATCACAATTTCACAATAGATTTGGCTAGATGTACAATATTTGGTCACATGTTACAAACCCTAGTGCCATTTAAAATTCACTGATCAAAAAAATCTGGAAAAATAATGATAAAAACTAGGGATCATGATGAAGATGATGCAAAAATTCCCATGAAATTTGGAATTGAAATGAACAAGTTATGAATTTTGCAAGATTGATGATCAAAGTGAAATAATTATTGAAATGAAAATGAATTAAATTGGAATATTAATGAACCGGATGGCACATTGGTAATTTTGGGAACCACTTAATCAAACGATGTCGTATTGGCCACGGGAATAAAATGTTTCTATTGGTTCATGACTCTACAGCACCATGCAACACGTACAACTCCAACAATCTGGGAAATGGATGAAGGTTTCTAGGGTTTCTGGGCACAGTAACAATGTTCATCCCTTCCAAAATCGAGTTTCACAAAATTTCCCAGAAATCAAAATTAAATACACACAAATGTTCAGCATGGCATGGCAAACAAGGATCCAGCATCAATTTTCATCAAAACATCACATATATCATGAATCGACCCAAAGAAATTCAACATCAAAACTTTGCTCACGAACAAACATTCCCAGAAATGAACAATGAGCATACTAATAGAACCAGTAAAGCACATACATGACAAATCCAAGCATCATTTTCATGGAAACAAACTATTGAAAGAGAAACGAGCAAAAATTCATATGGACATCAATCTTCATTTCCAGATTTCTTGCAAAGTACTTAACCAAATTCTAACATTCAAAGCTCATAATGATCAGGGTACTAAGACCTACACTAAGCATGGCAAAGTTTGGAAAAACAAGTGAATCGAAAACTGACCAATTTGGAGAGCAGATGAAGATTCAGCAGCTTTCAGGCTTCAAATGGTTAAAACAGATGAAGATTATGCTTCTACAAGATGGATGATGAAGAAAGTTTGGTTTGAAACAACTTGATTTGGTTCCGAATAGCTTCTGCCATTGAAGATGCTTGAAGATGAACAGCCACGAAAAGCTTCTTACAGTTGAAGGATGATGGTTGAAATGTGTCCACAATGATGCTTGGATGGTGAATCGAGCAAGGCAAGGCTCAGTTCTTTGAGAGTTTTTGACAGATTTTGAGAAATGCAAGAAAATGGATTTTGGAGAGCAAGTGTTTTTTCTCTGAGTTTGGAGGCAGCTAGGGTTTTCAATTGGCAGAAAAAATGATATACATCTGCTGTTTTGTGGTACTGAATCCAGGTCCATGAAAATGTGGGATAGAGTTGGTAAAAAAGTGTACTTTTGGCCAATTTTCAAGCAAGTTAGGAATGGCTATGTGTACTGCACGAAAATGACTTCCAACAAGTCTCAAATGTCATTTCTGAACATATTCCAATGGCCAAAGTGATTACAAATGGTTATTTTAAAAGGTCAAAATTTCACTTCACTTGAAATTAATTCAAGTAAGTCAAAAAATGCCATTTTGATCCATGAGGTTTTGGTGCATGAGGGTTACATTTTTGGAAAGAGGGGATCAAATGTGACTTGTAGGAAAAAACCCCACCCAAATTGGCCAAATGGTTTGAGAGATATGGCCTTTTGAAGTTCAAGAATTTTTGAAAATGATTTGATCATAACTTGCCAACCATACATGGGAATTGAGTGTTCTTGGACTTTTTGGAAATGGGAGAACAAGATCTTCAACTTTCATGTTGGGAAAAAATTCATTTGAAGCTTGTATCATGATGTAAGTTTGAGGATCAAGACTTTCCATTTTTGGCAGGTTTTAGTTACAGGTCCAGTTTCCATTTTTGGAAATTTCTGATCTGGCTTCAAATTCTTCCATGATGGTGTTTGACATGATATATGAGGCCTATTGGGACATGAATGAGACCTCTCAAACCAATTTCCATCATCAAATCACTGATTAAATGGACAGTTGACCAACAGTTGACTTTTAGGGTTTCTGGCAAACTATGCATTGACTGATGACTTCTGAACATCCAATCTTTGACCTAAACACTTCAAATGGATCCCCAAGTCATGTGAACATGTTGGGCCAACCCTAGGGCCTTGGCTCCTTGAGAATTGTGCTTGCTTGCTTGACTGACTGATCTCCTGATCAGTTTGACCTAATTTCTTGATTGGCTTGCACTTGAGGCAAATGGGACAATGCAATGCTATGAAGTGGACCATGTTATGTTATGACCTAATATGAGAATGCATGTACAATGATAGGTGCAAATTTTGAGGTGCTACAGCTGCCCCTATTCAATCAGCTGGGAACCCGAAGGGATGATAGCAACGGCTGTCAGACTTTCAGGGTAAACAGGGATTGAATACCAAGAACCGTAGAAATTTGCATTCTGCCGGATATGATACAAGGAGAACCACGTCATTTACTGATGACGCCTGCAATTGACAACTTCAGAAAGGCGAAACCATTTACCGATGGTTAGAAACTGGAAACTTGATATTTACCGATATCAACTTCAGCTCGACCATTTACCGACGGCTGCTGGGAAACAACTCTGATGTAAAAGGAAGCAAGCCATTTACCGATGGTGGCTTCAAAGAAAACTTGACATTTACCGATATCAACTTCAACTTGACCATTTACCGATGGCTACTGCAACTGGGGATCCGATATTTACCGATATCGAAGAAAACGGGGCCATTTACCGATGGCGGATAAAACGGGGCATTCAATATTTACCGATATTGAAGCATACAGGGCCATTTACCGATGGCGTCTCCACTTGGGGAGGAACAAAATCTTTGTGGTGTAATCAGACAAGACGTTTACTGACGACTTCTGGGGATCTTGATTTTATCAACAAGGAAACAAAGCATGACCAGACATTTACCGGTGACTGGGATGAGACTCGATGTTTACCGACATCGAAAGATGATGTTTACCGACATCAAAAACGACCAGACATTTACCAATGACTGGGGAACACTTCACTAAGGGAAAAAAACAAATATTTGCAACTGGAAACCAGATAGGACATTTACCGATGACTCTACTGGGAATCTCTAGCTGGGGGTTATCAGACATTTTACCGATGTCTGCAGACAAGACTCGATGTTTACCGACATCGAAAGATGATGTTTACCGACATCAAAAAAAGACCAGACATTTACCGATGATTGGGGAGAATACCCGATGTTTACAGACACCGAAACAATGGTGTTTACCGACACCAAAAATGATGACCAGACATTTACTGATGACTGGGGAGAAAACCCGATGTTTACAGACACCGAAACAATGGTGTTTACCGACACCAAACAAAGAAACACACGCGGGTGCTGGCATGACACTTACCGGTATCACGAGAACGACTTTTTAGATATGTCAAGGCAAGGTTGACCACTTGCTGGGGGTCTCACTGGGGAGAAACAAACTTTCTGTCACCAACGGGTGAGGTAATAAACCTCTGTGGGGATATCAATCCTGAACACTCTCAAGAGTAACTGTGGCAGACTTGCTGTGCTGATGTTGAATGGAATGACCCGCCTCTGCCGGGGATACGGTCTGGTGAGGTTAACACATGAATGCATATGTTTGAATTTTTCTATGGCGTAATGCTCCATATTGAATGGGAATGCTACGCAGTTTGAGGATGCAATGATCACTACATGCAAGATGCAAAAATGATGAAAAACTCCGGCTGGGGAGCCAAAACTGATCGGGTACTCCAACTCCGCGGGGAGACTCTGCAAGGAGAGCAACGACTTCTCACTCATGTTGGAGAATAGCACTGCTGCTGGGGAAAGGTAAACTCCGCTGGGGATATCCTTCAGTCCACAGATAGGATAAATGCTGGAGATAATGAACATGCCTCACTCGAGGAGGAAATCGGCAAATACAGGCCTGCTGGGGATAGGCAATCCTTAGATCTGTTGGGGAATAGAAGGCACTATCCACAGACGTCTCCGCAGGGGAACATAGCTCTGATAGCTTCCAAATTTGCTTGGGGAAAATATCTGCTGGGGAAACGTCCTCACAGACGCCAATCTGAAAAACAGCACAACAAAATGCCCCCAGGGGATACATGGACAAGATACGCTCAAGTGTCCTCAACATTCAAAATGATTTTCAAATGTTTCATCATCCTGCAAGCTATTGTTTAGCCTTCATGTTCTCATATGCAATGCTTATCAAAAATTCGGACATTTTTGCAAACAAAACAGTAAAAGTAAAAACAAAAGAGCTATTTATCTGAATAACGACTTTTATTGATTGAAAATGTGCCTGAAGAGGCAAATACATTGGGAAGCAATTCCTAGAAAGAGGTAATTGCGCACAAAAGGAAAAATCTATCCTAATGGCAACGTGAACACGGCATCCACTATTTCCCAATTCTGTTATAACTCACAGATCATCAGTTTTCCTCCCAATCTCCTTGCTTTCTGAGAAGAATGACTGGACGGATCACGTCTTTCGAGATGGCAGACAACAAAGCTCGACGAAGTACAAACAACTCAGACTGTAGTCTTCGCTTTAATCCCTCTTTTGGCTGGATCGCCCTTTCGGGTTTTCAATCCACCGGGATACCCGTTTTTGCCTAAGCCGCCCTTGCGGGTTTTCGACTTACCGGGTGTACAAATTCTTTTTCATTTTTATCCCTAATTTTTGCCCGAACCTTTTCTTTCTGTTTTTTTGGTTCGCCGGGATGCCCCTTTTTTTGCCTGGACTCTTTTTTCTTTTTGTCCAGCGGGTCAATTTATGCGAAGTATTTTTTGACTACATCTGAGTTAACAGGAGACGGAAAGTCTTCACCATCCATAGTTGTAAGCATCAAGGCTCCACCGGAGAATACCTTTTTCACAACATATGGACCTTCGTAGTTAGGAGTCCACTTGCCCCTGTTATCTGCACCAGGAGGGAGGATCCTCTTCAAAACTAGATCACCGATCTGATAGCTTCGAGGACGCACTTTCTGATCAAAGGCTCTCTTCATCCTTCTCTGATACAACTGTCCATGACATACAGCTGCTAGCCGTTTCTCTTCGATAAGGCTCAACTCGTTAAACCTTGTTCGAATCCACTCGGCTTCGTCCAGCTTGACATCCAATAGAACTCTCAGAGAAGGAATCTCCACTTCAACAGGTAGGACAGCTTCCATACCATACACAAGGGAGTAAGGGGTTGCCCCGGTCGACGTACGTACTGAGGTACGGTACCCATGCAAAGCGAAAGGCAGCATCTCATGCCAATCCTTGTACGTAACGACCATCTTCTGCACAATCTTCTTGATATTCTTGTTCGCCGCTTCTACAACACCATTCATCTTCGGTCTGTAAGGAGAAGAATTGTGATGTTCAATCTTGAAATCTTTACAAAGCTCTTTCATCATCTTGTTATTGAGATTCGAACCATTGTCAGTGATGATTCTCTCAGGAACTCCATAACGACAGATGATTTCTTTCTTGATGAACCGGGTAACCACTTGTTTGGTAACGTTAGCATAGGAAGCTGCTTCCACCCATTTGGTGAAATAGTCAATCGCAACCAAGATGAAGCGATGTCCATTCGAAGCAGTGGGCTCAATCTTCCCAATCATATCAATGCCCCACATGGCAAACGGCCAAGGCGAATTCATGACATTCAGAGGGCTTGGTGGTACATGCACCTTATCAGCATAGATTTGACACTTATGGCACTTCCGAGCATACTTGAAACAATCGGATTCCATAGTCATCCAGTAATAACCCGCTCTCAACAATTTCTTAGCCATTGCATGTCCGCCGGCATGAGTACCGAAGGAACCTTCATGAACTTCCTGCATTAACATGTCTGCCTCGGGTCTGTCCACGCATCTGAGCAAGACCATGTCAAAGTTTCTCTTATACAGCACATCATCCTGATTCAAATAGAAGCTTCCAGCTAGCCTCCTCAGGGTTTTCTTGTCATTCTTAGACGCACCTTCAGGATACTCCTGAGTCTTGAGGAAGTTCTTGATGTCATAATACCACGGCTTCTCATCACTCACAACAGACTCGGCTGCAAACACATACGCAGGCCTCTCAAGTCGATTCACCGCAACATGTGGCACATGATTCCACCAATGAACTTTGATCATTGACGACAAAGTAGCCAAGGCATCAGCCATTTGATTCTCATCCCGGGGGACATGATACAACTTCACCTTCTTGAAGAACGTCAGTATTCTTCTGGTGTAATCTCTATACGGAATCAAATGCGGCTGATTCGTATTCCAATCTCCATTGACTTGATTGACCACTAGAGCTGAATCTCCAAATATATCAAGAGTTTTGATCCTCAAATCAATGGCTTCTTCTATCCCCATGATACAAGCCTCATACTCAGCTTCGTTGTTGGTGACGTCAAACGTCAATCTGGCAGAAAAAGGTATATGAGCACCTTTAGGATTGATCAATACTGCCCCAACACCGTTACCGTTCATATTCACAGCCCCATCAAACATCAGTGTCCATTTGTCATCCGGATCCGGTCCTTCCTCGACAAGAGGCTCTTCACAATCTTTCATCTTCAGATACATGATGTCTTCATCAGGGAATTCAAACATCATAGGCTGATAATCTTCAATCGGTTGCTCGGCGAGGTAGTCTGACAGAATACTACCTTTGATGGCCTTTTGTGACGTGTACTGAATATCATATTCTGTTAGAATCATCTGCCAACGAGCAACGCGTCCGGTGAGAGCCGGTTTCTCAAAGATGTACTTCACTGGATCCATCTTAGAAATCAACAAGGTAGTATGGTTCAACATATACTGCCTCAGTCGGCGAGCAGCCCAGGCCAAAGCACAGCAAGTTTTCTCGAGCAGTGAATATCTTGTTTCACAGTCGGTAAACTTTTTGCTAAGGTAGTATATGGCATGCTCTTTTCGACCAGACTCGTCATGCTGTCCCAATACACACCCCATCGAGTTCTCAGTCACTGACAGGTACATTATCAGAGGTCTCCCTGGAACTGGAGGTATAAGGATTGGAGGTTTCTGTAAATACTCTTTAATCTTGTCAAAAGCTTTCTGACAATCATCATTCCACCTGATTGCTTGATTCTTTCTTAGCAATTTGAAAATTGGTTCACACGTGGCTGTTAGATGAGATATGAACCTTGCAATGTAGTTCAATCTCCCTAAAAACCCACGGACCTGCTTTTCCGTTTTCGGTTCAGGCATCTCTTGAATAGCTTTGACTTTTGCTGGATCAACCTCAATCCCTTTCTCACTGACAATGAAGCCTAAAAGCTTCCCTGATCTCACCCCAAACGTACACTTGTTCGGATTCAACCTCAGCTTGAACTTTCTCAACCGGTCAAACAGCTTCTGCAAATTAACCAGGTGCTCCTCTTCTGTCTGCGACTTCGCGATCATATCATCTACGTATACTTCAATTTCTTTGTGCATCATGTCATGAAAGAGAGTCGTCATTGCCCTCTGATAGGTAGCACCAGCATTCTTTAGCCCAAATGGCATCACCTTATAGCAGAACGTGCCCCAAGGTGTAATGAATGTCGTCTTTTCCATGTCCTCTGGCGCCATCTTGATCTGATTATATCCGGAGAAACCATCCATGAAAGAGAATACCGAGGATTGAGCCGTATTATCAACCAATACATCAATGTGAGGTAATGGGAAATCATCTTTCGGACTCGCTCTATTCAAATCCCGGTAATCGACACACATTCTGACTTTGCCATCCTTCTTCGGCACAGGAACGATGTTGGCCACCCATGGGGGATAACTTGTAACAGCCAAAAAACCTGCATCCCACTGCTTCTGAACCTCTTCCTTGATCTTAGTTGCCATGTCAGGACTCGTTCTACGAAGCTTCTGCTTGACCGAAGGACATCCTTCTCTAAGAGGTAATCGATGCACCACAATGTCTGTATCTAACCCAGGCATATCTTGATATGACCAGGCGAATATCTCCACATATTCTCTCAGCATCTCAATCAGCCTCCTCTTGACAGAGTCCTCTAAAGCAGCCCCAATCTTGATTTCTCTTTTGGCGTCCTCAGTACCCAAATTAACAACCTCCAACTCCTCCTGATGAGGTTGGATGACCCTTTCCTCCTGCTTCAGCAATCTGACCAATTCTGCAGGAAGTTCACAGTCTTCCTCACTCTCCTCTTCAGCTTGGTAGATGGGATTGTCGAAATCATACTGAGCCATAACAGAACTGTTCATAGTGAATGCCATAAGATCGCTTCTGCATGTTTAATGCTTTGTTTTAGAAAAAGAGTTCAATAAAGTCACAAAAAACAAAAACATTGCCATTTTTATTGTTTTGAAAAAAGATGAAAACAAAAAATAGAAAGACAGGGATCACAAAGTTTGATTTCAAAAAATGTCCTTCATTAATGATAATCATTAAAACATGATGAGGCCCTACAATGAATCACTACGCCTTGGGCAGATCGTAGGATTTTCATGCAAAATGACAAAACAACAGAAAATTACTCTGTCAGAAGAGTAACTTGAACCACTTCTTCAGCCGTCCAGTTGTTGATAGACCCCCCTGGTGCACACGGGCGAACCCAGTTGTCCAAATCACAATCACTGTCACAGTCTTCACTACCGGTTGCAGAGACGTCGCCATGATTCATCAGCCCAGCGCTGGTAAAGGTACTCGGACCCGCTTGACCATTCTGCTCTGCTTGGAGAGGCTCATAACCAACGCCAAATTTGTCTTCTTTGACAGGCAAGTCCACCATCTTGCCCCAGCCTTCAGCTTTGCCAGAATCAACAACCTCCTTAGCCTGCTTGTAAGAAGTAATTGAAGCACCTGGCTTCCTCTGCTCAGCGTACGCCACTTTCTCAAGAGCCACAGTCTCAAACGCCTGGCATAAGGTTTCGTGGATCTCGCCATCCACCTCAACATATTTGAACGAGGATAGATGACTCACCAGAATCTCTTCTTCACCGCACACAGTCACAATCTGACCGTTCCAGACATACTTGAGCTTTTGATGGAGAGTCGACGAGACTGCCCCTGCTGCATGAATCCATGGACGCCCCAATAAACAACTATAGGCGGGCTGGATGTCCATAACATAGAAGATGATATCGAATACCTCAGGACCTATCTTCACAGGCAAGGTAACTTCCCCACACACAGAACGTTTGGAGCCGTCGAAAGCACGAACGATCAGGTCACTGGGAGTAAGCACAAACCCTTCCACATCAATCTTCTTCAGAATCTGCTTAGGCAGCACATTCAGCGACGACCCGGTGTCTACCAATACGTGAGACAACACTGCCCCCTTGCACTCCATGGTGATGTGCAAGGCTTTGTTATGGTTTCGCCCTTCAGGCGGTAAGTCCAGGTTGGTGAATCCTACACCATGCCTGGTGCTCACATTGGCCATCACACCCTCCAGTTGATTGACAGAAATCTCCTGAGGCACGTAAGCCAGATTCAACATCTTCAGCAAGGCATTACGGTGTGCCTCAGAGCACAACAACAGTGAAAGTATAGAAATCTTGGACGGAGTTTGATTCAACTGATCTACAATCTTGTAGTCACTCTTCTTGATTATTTTCATAAACTCCTCCACGTCCTTCTCAAATGACCCCTCGGGCGCTTCCTTCTGGACAGGCTCTTCCTCAACCACAGCTTGCTTACCCTTTGCTTTGGCGAGAGCCTCAGCATTATTGTCCCTCAAAGGCTGCGGTGCGAACAGACGACCGCTTCTGGTAAAACCTCCTGGACCCCCTACATTATCCACAGCCGGACCAACAGTTGCAGGAACTCTATTCGGTAAACCAATTGTCACTGGAGCTTGATTCACTGGTCTCGTCTGACTTTCAGCCCTTCTGTAACTGCGGTGAGCATTATCATACTTCCACGGCACGGCTCTACTATTCTCAACAGCCCTTCTTCCAGACGCGGCGATAGTAGTTGGAGCACTGATGGTTACAGGCACGGAAATGGTAACTGGGGTACCATTTGTTGCAGGTGCACTAACGACCCTTTGTCCACGTCCTTCAGACGGTTTAAAGTAAATGGTGATAGTTGACACTGTTCCACGATCTTTTACAGCCCTACTGAATTGCAAACAACCCTCATCCATCATACCCTGGATACCGGCCTTTAGCTGGTCGCAACCATTCTCAGATTCTGCACAGCCCAAACAATCCTCATCACAGCCCGAGTAGACACCCCCATTCAGCAGACGGCCCTTCACAACTAGCAGAGAAGTCTGAACATCATCAACATTAACAACCAGATCTTCAGCTTCTTTCCCCTCAATATTGTTCACTCTATGCCCACCATGCTGAGGCATAGGGTTGTTTACGACGTTAGGCACTGGAGCGAAGTTGATTGCTTTGGCATCGATCAAATCTTGGACCTTGTGCTGGAGAGCCCGACACTTCTCAGTATGATGCCCTGGTGCCCCAGAGTGAAAGTCACAACGGACGTTGGCGTCGTACCCAGGAGGCAATACTGTAGGCGGAGCCATTGTACGCAACTCAACCATCCCCAACCTGAGTAGTTCGGGCAGCAGTTCGGCGTACGACATGGGTAGCGAATCAAAACGTCGATCAGGCATCCTTTGTCTGGGCTGATACGGACGTTGCTGTTGTTGTTGTTGCGGTTGTTGAACTCTTTGTTGTTGTTGTTGACGAGGTTGAGGTGCCGGAATGGTCACTGCAGCAACCTGACAGCATTGACTTCTGTTCTGATCTCTGCGGTATTGAACAGCATTAGTTTCACCTTCTCTTCGACGAGGTGCCCCAGCAAACGGCTTCTTGGAAGAAGAGGAACCAGCATCTTGGATCTTCCCAGTTTTAATCAAGCTCTCAGTCCTCTCTCCACAAATGACAACATCAGAAAAACTACCGAATGGGCAGCTCCCCATCCGGTCCATAAACACACCCTGAAGAGTACCGATAAACATATCTGTCAACTCCCTCTCCAGCATAGGGGGTTGAACTCTAGCAGCCAGTTCACGCCACCTCTGGGCGTACTCCTTGAAGCTCTCTCCGGATTTCTGACAAAGACTCTGCAGCTGAGTCCGGCTCGGTGCCATGTCCATGTTGTGTTTGTATTGCCTCAAAAAGGCCTCACCCAGATCCCTCCAGCATCGGATCGAATCTCTCTTCAATTCCATGTACCAGTCCAAAGAAGCCCCAGATAGACTATCTTGGAAAAAATACATCCACATCTTTTCATCATCGGTATACGCAGAGATTTTTCGATAATAAGCCTGCACATGGGTGCGAGGGCAAGAAGTACCGTTGTATTTATCGAAGGACGGTGCTTTGAACTTGTAAGGGATTCTCAAACCTTCCACCAACCCCATATTGGTAACATCAAAACCGAGAGAATTCTGACATTCCATAGCTCTAATTTTCTCAGCAAGGGCATCAACTTTACGATCCCTCTCATCAACCCTTCCCAGAACGTCTTCGTCTTCACTGAGCAGAGTGAACATATCCTCTTGTCTGTCAACAATCGGAACAGGATTACGGGCCGGGGCACGGACTGCTCTGGCATTAGCGGCATCTGGAGCAATAGGTTGACCGTTGATTCGAATACCCCCCAACTCATCACCTACAGCATAGTTGTTGATGGGTACAGCAGCAGCAACATTATTATCATTGACCGGGCCTCCCTCTGGCGGAGCATGGTTGACCGGTGGAATTGCAGCCTCTTGTCTCTGAACCATGGCTCGAAGTTCTTCTTGACCTTGTGCAACCCCTTGCATCATATTCATAAACTGGGCCATGTTAGCCTTCATCTCAGCCAACTCAGCTTGAACTGATCCATACCTCTCTGTTGATTCAGTCTTGTTGAGTAGCGGTGCGGACGTTGATCAGCTATCCTGCCTGAACAGGAACCAAGAGTGAGAAGTCACGACCAAGAACACCTGTTATGCAAAATGATATGAGTATGGTGCTAATGATGCGTATGATGCACATGATATGTTCATTCCTCAGGCATTCAAAGAGCCTGAGTCATCCTCAAAAGATGGCAACCTGCAGCAAGAACAACATAGAAGCACAGAAACAACATACACAAGAGTGATGAGTACAAGGTGAAACCAACAACCTCATCTATATGAGTAACAGGATCATACAACAAAGTCGACAAAGAAAATCCAAACAATCGGAGTACAACAATGAATCCCATCCAACAAGCCTGGAGGTGATTCTCAACATACATATCAAAGATACAAGCTAAGACAAACGGCCTCCCGGAATGAGAGTCTTCAAGTACTGACACTGGTCTATCAACAGGTCACATTCTGAACATTCTGGCAAAAGAGTGATCTTCTCCTTCAGTTGTCGTCTAAGCTCTACCACTTCTCCTCCAAGGTGGTTCTCTGATGCCTGTCTCAAGTCTACTTCCTTCTTCAACTGGATGTCTTTATCTCTGAGTTGCTTCTCCAAGTCTCTGATCTTCTTCTGATAGCTGGCCTCAACCCTCTGCAACCTCAAGCACTCCCGGTGTTCTGCATCTAACATGCTCTCCATCTCCTCGTAGGATCTCTTCTTGCTTCTCAGTCTGCTAGCATCTTCTCCTCGCACTCCTCTAAGTTGATGAGCCAAGTTCAACCTATCAGCTTTGGCTTTGTACAACTCCATCTGGGTATCTTGCTCCTTCCCTCTCAAACGGCGATTCTCCATCAGGGCTTGCTTGTAGTGCTCCGCAGGCACACTCTCAGCAAGGATCAAAGGTGGTTGCTCCTGCAACGGCTCCATCCTATCGTAGGGTAACAACAAAGTTTCTACTCTCTCCTTGACCCAATCAGTGTAATCAGGCATAGCAACAGCAAACTTCTTCCCTAAGACAGATCCATCCTTCACACCAATAGACTTCCAAGCTCTCCCTATCTGCTCCAATCTGGCCGGGTCACTCTGCTTCTCAAAATACACACTTTCAGCTACCTCAGCCTCAAGTGGTCTTCCCTTCATCACAAACCCCAACTGGCGAAGAGAAAGAACCGGGTTGTAATTGATGCAACCCCTAGTCCCTATGAGTGGCACATTACGGAATCCTCCACAGCTCATAATGACGTTACGCACATCCATCCGGTAAGATTGCCACCTGATATCATAGGAGGTAAGAGACATAACCCTCTGAGTCCACTTATGCGTGCTCTGAGCATCCACAAAAGGTCCACTGACTGGCAGAAGAGACAAGAACCATCTGAGCAAAAGCGGGAGACAACACCTGATAGCCCCACCCTTACCATGCCTACTGTGAATAGCATAGTAAGTGTCAGCTAATAGAGTAGGAACTGGATTTCCTCCAATGAAAATACTGACTGCAGCATAGTCAACAAAATTGGGCATACTCGGAAACAGGACGATCCCATAGATCATGACGGCCAACTGAGCATGAAAGGCTTCCCAACTTCCCTTCTCTGCTTCTTCTCTAGCTACCCTCAACAGAAACTTCAAAGGCAATCCTACAACATCCCCACTGGACTTCCAACTATCACTGACTTCCTTGATACCCAAATGGAGAGCTCTGGCAACAACTCTGAAATCAACCTCCTTAGGCACATCCAAGAAAGGAACCTGATACCGGACCGGGACACTCAGCAGAATGGAGTACTCCTCAAGAGTAGGCGCCAACTGATAATCTTGAAAGGTGAAACAATGAAGCTCTGGGTCGTAGAACTGTAGAAGAGTCTGCAACGGCACCGGATCGACTACCATCTTTAACAGTGTCAGAATATCTCCATACTGGTCAACAAACCCCTTCTGGTTACCACTGGTCATAAGGTTGCTCAACTCAATCAGAGACGTCAAAGGTTCACGGTGAAAGCTGTAGGAACAAGTCTTCCGCTTCAACTCTGGGACTGTTGCCATCTCTATCAGTGAACAAGCTCTGGAATGTACCTGAGAAATGATATGCATGCAGGGATTAGTTTTTTTTTGTTTTCTTTTTCCCCTTTTTTTTTTTTTGTATCTTTTTTTTATTGCGTTTCTTTTGAAAAATAAATATGCTATGATGCAAATGATGCAGACACGACTGGTTGGCTGTGTCTCTCAGAACACAGGATCAAAGCTTCGGCTTGAACTCGGAACCACAAATTCATCTGAAACCCAAAGTCATCTGAGACCCCAAAATTTTGAACCAATAGTCACCAACAGGATCACAAGTCACCAACAAGTCATCAACAAGTCACCAACTGTACCTGTAATAATGATCATTCCCTCCCCACTCGCGGGTGTCATCTAGGCCAGGGTAAGGTCGAGGGAAACGCAGCATAAATAACCTTTCGCAGAATATCATCATATACACACCCGAAGTATGTAACGATAATATCCCACCAGGGTCTGAACTGCTCGTGATATCAATGTTCCGCTAAGTGGCGCAATACCACCCGCTTCCCATGAATCACTATATTCCTAAGTATCCTAGATTTCACTCATGGCCTGGGTATTGGGCCTTTTACCTCATGTAACTCCCACCCCAACAGAGAGAAACAGACAACCAGCCAGGTGAACAGATGAATATGAATGCAAACATTAAGGCAAACAATAAATGCAAACAGTAAATGCAAATATATACAAATGAATGCAATAAATACAACAGCAAACAGCAACCAAAACCCTAACCTAGAGAGCGCTAGGAGAGACTCGCTTAGGGAAGACGGACCAGCACAGGTCAACTTCTCTATATGTCCCCAGCAGAGTCGCCAGCTGTCGCATCACGCGAAAAACCGGCGGGAAAAGAAAGAAACAATAGAGCGGCCACCGTGCGTTATTTATCCCAAAAGAGGGAAAGGAAACGCTCAGAGTAAACCTGGAAAGAACATGGTCTCGCGACCAAAGAGGATGGGTTCGGGAGTCAGTTATGCGAAGGGAAGGTATTAGCACCCCTACGCATCCGTAGTACTCTACGGGATCCACGCACAAAAGGAAAGAATATGGTTGCTAAAACACTGCTCACACACACACAACTGGCTGAAAGAGACACAAGAAAACAAAAGAGACTGACTCGGCAGAATATCGCATCCTGGGCCTACTTAGTCTATCAGGCATAGACATCAGAGTCGAAGTAGTTCGGACTGGGGAAACGACACATGCTCGCTAGGATATCGCATCCTATGCATACGTATCTTCTCGGACGAGAGAAGAATCAGAGCATTCGTAGCTCGGCTGACACGCACACAAACAAACAGAGGCAAAGGCAAACGTGGAGCCTGAATGCCAATCACTGGGCTTACATCAGCATCCGAACCAAAACACACACAAAGAGGCAAACGTGGAGCCTGACTGCCAATCACTGGGCTTACATCAGCATCCGAACCAACAAACCCACACTGGAACCCAAATGCCACTCGATGGACTTACATCAGCTTCCAAGCACACAACAAGACAAAACAAAGACACAGGCGCCCGGAGAGATCTGCTCATCTCCTGCCTACGTACCTCATCTGGTATGAGGATCAGGGCGACGTAGTTCCCCTACAGAGGGAAAAAGGACTAGCCTAACCAGATAACAGAGGGAGACACAACACTAGGGAGACTACGACTCGAGCCTAGATGTTGTCATGCAAAATCAACCCTAAGTTAAGGTTTCTAGCTAACTGGCACAGGGAGCCAGCCTATCCTAGTCATGACTTGCACAGGAAGCAAGCCACACACACACTTAACTTGCACAGGAAGCAAGCCAAGCAAAACCTAACTTGCACAGGAAGCAAGTCTAAACTAACCCTAACTTGCACAGGAAGCAAGTCAAACAAACATACAAGCACAAGTAGCACACACTATACACAAGCAAGTGGCTCAAACAAGGGTTAGGTTTTAGTCGAGGGGTCATATCAACCTCAACAAACAAACCTCTGGAACTGGGTGAATGTGCTCTTAACCTTGCCATTGAGGGGCTAAGGTGAAGCAGATGAAAGGTGAGTGAAGATAAGACTTCACAGCTCTTATCCCTGGCCTGGGAGAGCTTAAGACAAGAATGTGTGGGTTCAGAAAGTGGGAACCCTTCTACACATTTGAAACTGACTCAACTGTACAATTGTACAAGATCTTGGGTTTGTATCTGCAATGCATCAACACAGTGGTGTGAGCAAAGCAAATGACACACAGAATAGCAGGGGATAGGTTGCATATCCCTTGGGTTCTGCCAATTGCCTCTTCACTTAGGAGGTCTTTGACTATGTACAAGGACAATTTTAAACAATCACAAACATTGCCTCTTAAGGAGGACTTCAGACAGTTGCCTGGCCAAGTAACAGGCCAGGTCTTCCAGACTACATGAAGATTAGAAATATACCTCAATGCAAATTGCTTATATAAGCAAAGCAAAGCAAAAGTTCACAAGGAACTGAGCAACTAAAAGCACCTGAAATAGTCAAGCAGACATTAGTATACAACTTCAAACAAAGCAAAAAGAAACAGACGTCAACAGTTAATCAGAAGCAAATGGATGTGCAAGGCATAAGGCTTAAGGCATGTGAGCCAAGCCACCTACAAAAAAAACAAGTTAGACAATGATATTTAAGCAAACTCAATCAAAAAGAATTGGTCTCATTGGTCATTTGTTGGTCATCCTGAAAACATGAGCTCAAAGGTGAGTAACAGGACCACTAGGGCAAGCCTAGGGTCAAAAGAGAATGAAAAAGTTGAAACAGCAAAGGGCAAGTATCCAAAATCATGTTCAAACAATCAAGGATCAATACCAATTGGGTTCACATTCATATCAATTACTATCATCATTTCATCAACAGTTTAGGTCAAAGTGTGGCATTTAGAAGCTCATAGGAGTCAACAGCAAGACTTAGCTCAAAAGCAATCTTAAACATCTCCAAAAATCATCAAATAAATCGTGATCAATCATAACCCACAGCATGGTAAGCATGTCAAATTTCAGCTCATTTGGACAAGTAGAAGATAGTCAATGAAAATCAGAAAGTCAAAGCAATTTTGAACATGCTCAAAGAAGTCAACCAATCATGCATCAACTTGAAAAATTCATAAATCAGAGATGGCATATGATAAATGAATGGGACTAAAACCATGTCAAAGATTAGGATGTCTAGTTATCTCATGTAAAATTTCATGATCATCCAATAAAGTATGAGAATTTCCCAAATGGAGTGGCAACATGTATCACACAAAGTCAACATTTGACTAGGCAGGGAAGAAAAATCTCAAACAAATAGGAAATGGCATAATTAAGTCCAAGAAAATTCACACATAAACTAGACATATGAGAGAAGGTTCATGCAAAATTTCACATTAATTGGAGGCCAGGAAGCATGTCATCAAAAATCATGAAATTGCACATCATTGGTGTGACACAAGTTGTCACACCCTACTTCAAAAAATCACAGCTCTCAAACCACATAAGCTAAAATCATGATCTTTACATCAAAATAAACATGGATGAGTGTAGATTAAGCACAAAAAAATTTCAGATCAAATGGACAAAGCATCACAATTTCACAATAGATTTGGCTAGATGTACAATATTTGGTCACATGTTACAAACCCTAGTGCCATTTAAAATTCACTGATCAAAAAAATCTGGAAAAATAATGATAAAAACTAGGGATCATGATGAAGATGATGCAAAAATTCCCATGAAATTTGGAATTGAAATGAACAAGTTATGAATTTTGCAAGATTGATGATCAAAGTGAAATAATTATTGAAATGAAAATGAATTAAATTGGAATATTAATGAACCGGATGGCACATTGGTAATTTTGGGAACCACTTAATCAAACGATGTCGTATTGGCCACGGGAATAAAATGTTTCTATTGGTTCATGACTCTACAGCACCATGCAACACGTACAACTCCAACAATCTGGGAAATGGATGAAGGTTTCTAGGGTTTCTGGGCACAGTAACAATGTTCATCCCTTCCAAAATCGAGTTTCACAAAATTTCCCAGAAATCAAAATTAAATACACACAAATGTTCAGCATGGCATGGCAAACAAGGATCCAGCATCAATTTTCATCAAAACATCACATATATCATGAATCGACCCAAAGAAATTCAACATCAAAACTTTGCTCACGAACAAACATTCCCAGAAATGAACAATGAGCATACTAATAGAACCAGTAAAGCACATATATGACAAATCCAAGCATCATTTTCATGGAAACAAACTATTGAAAGAGAAACGAGCAAAAATTCATATGGACATCAATCTTCATTTCCAGATTTCTTGCAAAGTACTTAACCAAATTCTAACATTCAAAGCTCATAATGATCAGGGTACTAAGACCTACACTAAGCATGGCAAAGTTTGGAAAAACAAGTGAATCGAAAACTGACCAATTTGGAGAGCAGATGAAGATTCAGCAGCTTTCAGGCTTCAAATGGTTAAAACAGATGAAGATTATGCTTCTACAAGATGGATGATGAAGAAAGTTTGGTTTGAAACAACTTGATTTGGTTCCGAATAGCTTCTGCCATTGAAGATGCTTGAAGATGAACAGCCACGAAAAGCTTCTTACAGTTGAAGGATGATGGTTGAAATGTGTCCACAATGATGCTTGGATGGTGAATCGAGCAAGGCAAGGCTCAGTTCTTTGAGAGTTTTTGACAGATTTTGAGAAATGCAAGAAAATGGATTTTGGAGAGCAAGTGTTTTTTCTCTGAGTTTGGAGGCAGCTAGGGTTTTCAATTGGCAGAAAAAATGATATACATCTGCTGTTTTGTGGTACTGAATCCAGGTCCATGAAAATGTGGGATAGAGTTGGTAAAAAAGTGTACTTTTGGCCAATTTTCAAGCAAGTTAGGAATGGCTATGTGTACTGCACGAAAATGACTTCCAACAAGTCTCAAATGTCATTTCTGAACATATTCCAATGGCCAAAGTGATTACAAATGGTTATTTTAAAAGGTCAAAATTTCACTTCACTTGAAATTAATTCAAGTAAGTCAAAAAATGCCATTTTGATCCATGAGGTTTTGGTGCCTGAGGGTTACATTTTTGGAAAGAGGGGATCAAATGTGACTTGTAGGAAAAAACCCCACCCAAATTGGCCAAATGGTTTGAGAGATATGGCCTTTTGAAGTTCAAGAATTTTTGAAAATGATTTGATCATAACTTGCCAACCATACATGGGAATTGAGTGTTCTTGGACTTTTTGGAAATGGGAGAACAAGATCTTCAACTTTCATGTTGGGCAAAAATTCATTTGAAGCTTGTATCATGATGTAAGTTTGAGGATCAAGACTTTCCATTTTTGGCAGGTTTTAATTACAGGTCCAGTTTCCATTTTTGGAAATTTCTGATCTGGCTTCAAATTCTTCCATGATGGTGTTTGACATGATATATGAGGCCTATTGGGACATGAATGAGACCTCTCAAACCAATTTCCATCATCAAATCACTGATTAAATGGACAGTTGACCAACAGTTGACTTTTAGGGTTTCTGGCAAACTGTGCATTGACTGATGACTTCTGAACATCCAATCTTTGACCTAAACACTTCAAATGGATCCCCAAGTCATGTGAACATGTTGGGCCAACCCTAGGGCCTTGGCTCCTTGAGAATTGTGCTTGCTTGCTTGACTGACTGATCTCCTGATCAGTTTGACCTAATTTCTTGATTGGCTTGCACTTGAGGCAAATGGGACAATGCAATGTTATGCAGTGGACCATGTTATGTTATGGCCTAATATGAGAATGCATGTACAATGATAGGTGCAAATTTTGAGGTGCTACAGGCGGTCCAGGCAAAAGTTAGGGATTAATTCCAAGGCAAAGAGTTGTACTTATAGACATCTGACATACCCTCGAAGACAAAGAATCAGTCTACCTCACTTTACAAAAGCAAAGTGCTCGGGCTATCAAAGACATAAGGATCATATCAGTGTGGAAACTCAATAAGAACTCAATTTTCATTGCCATTTTGTTTCTATGCACAACAATTACCTCATTAAGGAATTTCTTCTTTATGTACAATTACCATTTAAGGGTCAAATAAATAAAAGAAATTTTTTATCAACAAAAGTGTGCCCAAATCATTTTTTTATTTTATCTGTTTGTTTGCAAAGCACCTTTTATTTTTGATAAACATCACTTTTAAAAACTATTGGAGAAAATAAAACACATGTTTGAATAAAGTGATAAAATTGCTTTTGAAACAGTAAGCGGACGAATCCTTTAGTCCCCAAGATTCACTCTTGTCTTTCATAAAGGTGTAGGACTGATTGCAGACGGTTATGTTCCTTTCAACTACTGATTCATACCTCTCATAAATGTACTCATGGTATAGCCAGACCGGGGCAAGGCTCCATCACATTTCCGACAGAAACATTGATAAATCATGGATGGAGTATCGCGTGTTGAGAAGTCTGAACCTTTCAGTACTTTGGAGCAACCCAAATATATTTCCAGAACCACCTAGTAGGGGCATTAAAACTTGATCTCTATTAATCATCCCAATAACATAAGTCCACACTATTGGCATCATACCCCAAGCAAAAACGTCTTAACTGGGGCATGTCCAATTACCCATTTGCATTCTAACATGCATCATATAAATCAATCATAATTGGTTTTCCTACCAAACAGAAAATTCAAAAAAACATGATCATGTCAATCATTAGCATACTCATGCATAACACTCCCATAAAATGGGAAGTTCAACAAAATAAAAAAGGTCATTCGTATTCCTACATGCACAGCCAAATATCCCCAGCAAATTGCATATTTGCATACATCCCATGCATCATCCCATGCATGGAAATCCCACCTAAAGTGGGACATCATACAAAAATCAAATATAAAATATCAGGATCCAAGGTCATTCATGTATATCTTGGACATTCCTCATTCCTCGTGAAGTTATTACCCTGCATATGCTTGTGGGATTATATCTCAGTAAATCATTTTTTTGACTTTACGATTAATAATGATATTCCCAGCAATTTTATTTACAATCATCGCTCCCCAAGAGGAGGTTACCCTAAAAAGTCTCTTATGAGCTTTTTTCCTTGCAGAGCATTTCCAGTAAATCTCCCTCAAAATGAGTCTTTTCTTAAAGTTCCCCCAACAGATGAATATTCGAGATACTGCTTCATTTATCTGAAGAATCTCATCTCTCTGTTTGAGATACTGCTTCATCAATTTGAAGAATCTCATTTGTTTTCTAGAGATACTGCTCTAAGTATCCTCGGAGAGTCTTAGATTCAATTAAGGTATCATTCCCTTGTTAGGAATATCTTAATTCTATCATATAAGATGCTGCTTCGACTCGATACAAAGAATCTCGTTTTTACTGTTTGAGATACTGCTTCATCAATATGAAGAGTCTCATTTCAGAATTTTTAGAGATACTAATCTAAGTATCCTCGGAGAGTCTTAGATTCAGTTAAGGTATCATTCCCTTGTTTGGAATATCTTAATTCTATCATATAAGATGCTGCTTCGACTCGATACAGAGAATCTCGTTTTTACTGTTTGAGATACTGCTTCATCAATATGAAGAGTCTCATTTCAGAGATACTGCTCTAAGTATCCTCGGAGAGTCTTAGATCCAATTAAGGTATCATTCCCTGCTGGAATATCTTAATTCTATCATAAAAAGATGTTGCTTCGACTCGATACAGAGAATCTCATTTTTACTGTTTGAGATACTGCTTCATCAATAAGAAGAGTCTCATTTCAGATTTTTTTAGAGATACTGCTCTAATATCCTCGAAGAGTCTTATATTCAATTAAGGTATCTTTCCCTTGCTGGAATATCTTAATTCTATCATATAAGATGCTGCTTCGACTCGATACAGAGAATCTCATTTTTACTGTTTGAGATACTGCTTCATTCATCCGAAGAATCTCATTTGTCTGTTTGAGATACTGCTTCATTCATTTTAAGAATCTCATATTTGTTTTCAAGATACTGCTCTAGTATCCTCGGAGAATCTTAGATACGATTGAGGTATCATTACCTTGTTGGAATATCTTGATGATATCATGTAAGAAACTGCTCTGTTTGATCCCCAGAGAATATCATGTTTTCTGTTTAACAGAATGTTCTGCTAATTTTCAAAAAAGTCTTAGATACCATTGAAGTATCGTTCTATTGTCGGAATATTTCGATCATGACATCCAAGATGTTGTTCTGATAATTCCCAGAGAGTCTTGATTGTTTTACCTTCCGATAACCTTTTCTTACTATATTTCTCAATGCCTTTGGTTTCCGCATTTCTTCCTTACATTTTAAAGGACAAAATTCGGGTCTTTTAAGTATTTAATTATCTTCCACTGCGAATGTACGAAGATTGTTGTCATTCATACTTTCTGGTTCGAGGTAATTAAATAGGGGCAGCTGTCACACCTCAATTTTGTCGCTACCCCGATACAATTTTCATTTGATCCATGACCCTACTGCACATGCATACATTCATTATTTCTATAAAAAAATAAAAAAAATTGGGTAACCGGTTACCCTAATTAGCGTAACCGGTTACACAGACCCAAAATTGATTTTTTGGCCATTTTGGACTGTGTAACCGGTTACCCTAATTAGGGTAGCCGATTACACCTGCGCAGGCAGCTGTAGTAGGTCTGTTTTTTTACACAAAGTGCTTTTTGGATCACCCCCTCTTTCCACCAACTTTCCGTATAAATAGAGGCATTATTTCCCCTCATTTTTCATGCTTCCTAGCCCCCAAAAGTTCTATCCAAGTACCATTTACTCACCTCTCTAAACCTAAGCCAAAACAAAAAAAATCTTTCTCTCTTAGAAAAGTCACCCTACCAACTTTTTGTCCACTTTCATATTTTCTTCAAAACTTCTTACTCTCTAACACTCATAACTCAGCTCCTTCACTATACTTCCACCATAAACACTTTCATCCCAAACCCATTGCTCTATATCCAAGCTCAACACCACTTCAACCTACCATTTTTCAACATTTTTGGGTAATGATTTTAGCTTAATCTTTGTTAACTTTTTGGTTTTGTTTTTGTGTTGAAAATGTTTGTTCATTCTTGGTTGATCTTTTGAGAGGTTTTAGACTCAAGCTTGTAAAAAATAACTAACTTTGGTTTACATATTTTTTTTTAGGATTTCTTGCTCTTGCTACTTTTATCCACTATCTTTAATCAAACTTAGTATTTCGTTTCATTTTCTATTTATTGTGGACTTGTTTTCACATCCATTTGGTTGATGAGATCTATTATGTCATGGCTATGGTTGTTTAGAATGGATAAAACCTTCAATGTTTCAAACCTATTAATGATTGATCAATAGATCCTTCATGATACTTTGAGGCATTGATAGGTTGCCTCTATTTCAACCATGTTTGGGCCATTTGATACATAGGTGAAACCATTTTCTTTACATTAACTTGTTGTTCTATTTGCTTATTGTTGTCCTACTAACTACTAACTACTAACATTTATATTATTGCACTTTACCTCCTTACAATTTATTTTATTGTTCACTTTATTTCAAGTACCTTATGTTTATGTTTATGTTTATGTTTATGTTTATGTTTATTGGTATCTAACCATATCATTTACATTATGCTAATCTATTTACTCTCTCACTATCTTGCTAAATAAAAGAGGAGTAAAAACAAAAATAAAAAGAACAAATCATAATATTGATAGATGGACTTAGGGTTGCATAACTTTCTTTGTTACAAATCTATTGTTAGTTTATTTTTCAATCATCTTCAATACTTTGTATCAATGATAAGCTATCCCTTAATGTGTCATATTTTAAGCTTTTGGACCTATAAAAAATAAACCTCAAGATGTTCATTGTGTACATATTACTAACCACTAATTATACTCCATTAACCTTTGTTATTGTGATTTTTGGTTTCCATTAACTTGTGGTTTATTTTGTGTCATTTACATTCACCAACAATTATTATTGTGATATTGTCATTCTTTATCTTGTGATTTACTTTTATGTCATTACTTTGTAATTTATATTCAAGTACTCATTATCATCATCATTGTACAAACTCATCATGCATGTTTATTTGCTTGTTATTTATTTTATTGTCATCATATATTAAAAATAACCAAAACATGATAAAATGGTAAGACCAAAAATATTCTCTCAACTCTTAACCAACTTGGACTTAGAGGATTTCATTTTAGGACCTTTTCTTGGAAACCTTCCTTTACTCTTTGTGATACTATATAAACACTTGGATTTTCACCCGTAAATTACATGCATGTTTGTAAGACCATTATCCTTTGTTTAGTGTAGGTCACTTTAGCACACAAAAGGCTTTCTCTTTGGCTACCTTACAATGAGACTCTTTATTTTTGTGTTGGTTATTTTGAATTCACGTTGCATAAGCTAAAATTCATAAGCAATCTCATTTTGAGACCATTGTCATAATTCAATTCATATGCACATGTAAATACAAACCTCGGTCAATATCGAGTGCGCCTTTTCCAAATCAATTTAAAACACCCTTGTAAGTCGATCGCTTTTAAAGCATCGCCATCAACCTCACATAGCTTACTCTTGAGCTTTCTTACAATGAGACATATTCGATTTTTATCGAGTAGAAGAGCAATACACTAAATAAATTCACTTCATCCAAAACTCAAATCTAAAACCTCGATCCAACATCGAGTATTTTCTCTCAAACTCAATTGAAATACCCCGATTAAATCAAAATAATTTGAATGAAAAAAGGAGTTGACTTTGAGTTTTCAACTTCACTCCTCAATTGGACGAATACGAGTTTTCTTACTCGGTTATTCGAACAATTGTCATTTTCCGCCAAACATACAACTTAATCAAATCATTTCCTTAAAAAAACTATACGAAATAGGAGATGGTTTTGAGCTTTCAATTCCTCTTCTCAAATGATTGGATATGAGTTGTCTTACTCAGTCATTCGAGTATTTGTCGCTCATTCTAAAATATGTCAACCATGTACAACCTTACCATAAATATTCAGATGAAACAGAAAGCGGTCTACAGTCTTCTATTCCTTTTTCCCGATTATTAGGATACGAGTTGTCTTACTCGATTATCCGAGTATTCGTCATCCATTCAAAACACCCTAACTATTATCAAATCCTTTCTATAATTAAGGATGAAAAAGAAAGTGGTCTAGAGTCTTCTATTCCCTTTACCGATTGTTAGGATACGAGTTGTCTTACTTGACTATCCGAGTAATCGTCATCCAACCAAAAACATCTCAACCAATCAAAACATCAAACATATTAATCCAACTTGTCACCTCCGTGTGATCAAAACTCTTTTCAAAAAAGAACACTATTTAATCCTTTCTGATGCGCACAACAAAGTAATGCTTAAGCCTCTGCCGAGAGTAGACAAACCAACATTTAGCCTTTAGGATACGATCCAAACAGTTGTTCATTAAAAAACACCCACCAACCGTAGTTTCCCGAACTACGAATGCTCTGATTTCCTTATTTAAGGATACGTAGGCAGAAGATTGATGTATCTTCGCGAGCACACTAATAAAAAATCTCCCCTTTCCCTTTCTAAGATTCCCATCCATTTCTATTTTTAATAACTTTATAACCCAAAGATAACAAACAAACATAAATTAACACACGTGACGCACATTAGAACTAAAAGGTTCCCGTTGAGTACAACGGACGCAAGGGGTGCTAATACCTTCCTCTTGCGTAATCCACTCCCGAACCCGAATATGGTTGCAACGACCATTATTCCATTTCCTAAAGGTTTTATCGATATTTTCCTATCCCTTCATTGGGATAAATAAAGTTCGGTGGCGACTTTGTTCGAACACTAAATATTTTTCGCGACCATCGCGAGGAATCATATTTTTCGAGATGCGACACAGGAGTATCATCGATTGTTGTTGGCTAGGTGTGGATTTCCATACCAAAGGCTTGGATGGTTTCTCCAGTTGGGATGGTACCTGTTAGTGGATAGGTCATGAGTGTTGTACTTGTTCTGATTATTGCCTTGATTGTAAAAGGCTGATGCGTATGCTTGAGGAAACTAACTGACCAAATCATCTTACAGAATAAGACATGTATCTGTCGGGTGTTCAGGAAAAGTACAAATACCACACAAATTTGTTGTTTGAGTTTATCACACCTCGAAAAATGAGAACACGACTTAAGCGAAGCGCAATCGCACGCTCGCAATGATGGACAAAACAGATTCGCCACCGAACTTTATTTATTCCTAAAAAAGGAAAGGGGAAATATCGATAAAACCCAAGAAAGAATGACAATGATTATGGTCGTCGCAACCAATATCAGGGTTCGGGAGTCGATTACGCGAGGGGAGGGTATTAGCACCCCTCACGTCCGTTGTACTCAACGGGAACCATTAGGTTAGTTTTGCGTGTTAATGTTAGCTTAAAATGTTAGGCTCCTCAAGTTATTATGAGGGAAAGAATAATAGGATCAAAAGAAAAGAGAATATGTTTTTTTGGATTTTGCAACGAAGGGGACTAAATCTAAGTTTTTTTATTAATGGGCCTGACAAGATTTACAAATCCTACTCCTACGTATCTCCGAGTGCAATAGAGAACTCAAGGCTTATGTAGTTCTGGGTAGAAAATGTTTGTTTGTTGGTCAATTTTAGCGAAAGCTATATTGTATCAATCGCCGAAAACATTGTTTTACCCAAAACAGATGAGGAGCGGACGTATACCACACATCGAATGGATTTACAAATCAACATTCGGAAAAACGTCACTTATCTCAACTCAACAATTATGGCCGAAACATTGCTTTGCATCATCTTAAGACAAGATGTCTTTCGTTTATGAAAAGGTTTTAAAGACTGAATGACGGCAAATAGAGGAGTTTGACTGGTTGGATGTATTTTTGGACTTGAAAGAAGAATATTTATGACTCGCAAGCTCTTACAACTTGGGTCTAATACTCGGGACTACGTCTGGACCTTTCACCCACGTAATCTTTTTCTTTCAATTTTATTGAGAAAAGACGTTTGAATATTTACAAATATTTTGAAGAGAAGACGAATACATATGGCTTACAAGCTCTTACGACTTGGGCCTAATATTAGGGATTACGACTGGATATTCCACCCAGGGTAATCTTTTTCTTCAGATTCACTTATGAAAATGATTTGAATCTTGGAGCGTTTTAAAGAGAAGACGAATACATAGGGCTTACAAGCTCTTACAACTTGGGCCTAATATTCAGTATTACGACTAGATATTTCATCCAGGTAATCTATTTCTTCACATTCACTTATGAAAATGACTTGAATATTGGAGCTTTTTGAAAAAAAGACTAATACATAGGGCTTACAAGCTCTTACAACTTGGGCCTAATATTCGGGATTACGACTGGATATTCCATCCAGGGTAATCTTTTTCTTCAGATTCACTTATGAAAATGATTTGAATATTGGAGCTTTTTAAAAAGAAGACGAATACATAGGGCTTACAAGCTCTTACAACTTGGGCCTAATATTCGGGATTACGAATGGATTTACAAATCAACATTCGGAAAAACGTCACTTATCTCAACTCAACAATTATGGCCGAAGCATTGCTTTGCATCATCTTAAGACAAGATGTCTTTCGTTTATGAAAAGGTTTTAAAGACCGCATGACGGCAAAAAGAGGTGTTTGATTGGTTGGATGTGTTTTTGGACTTGAAAGACGAATATTTATGACTCGCAAGCTCTTACAACTTAGGTCTAATACTCGGGACTACGTCTGGACCTTTCACCCAGGTAATCTTTTTCTTTCAATTTTATTGAGAAAAGACGTTTGAATATTTACAAATATTTTGAAGAGAAGACGAATACATATGGCTTACAAGCTCGTACGACTTGGGTCTAATATTAGGGATTACGACTGGATATTCCACCCAGGGTAATCTTTTTCTTCAGATTCTTTTATGAAAATGATTTGAATCTTGGAGCGTTTTAAAGAGAAGACAAATACATAGGGCTTACAAGCTCTTACAACTTGGGCCTAATATTCAGGATTATGACTGGATATTTTAGCCAGGTAATCTTTTTCTTCACATTCACTTATGAAAATGACTTGAATATTGGAGCTTTTTGAAAAAAAGACGAATACATATGGCTTACAAGCTCTTACAACTTTGGCCTAATATTCGGGATTACGACTGGATATTCCATCCAGGGTAATCTTTTTCTTCAGATTCACTAATGAAAATGATTTGAATATTTGAGCTTTTTGAAAAGAATACAAATACATAGGGCTTACAAGCTCTTACAACTTGGGCCTAATATTCGGGATTATGAATGGATATTCCATCCAGGGTAATCTTTTTCTTCACATTTTAGTTAAGAAAGATTTAAAATAAAAGGCTAATGTAAAGGTTTGAGATTAAACTGATTGAAGTATGGAAGTTTGAAGTCAAAGGAAGTTGAAGGGATACCCTCACAAAGACTTGATATAAAAGGACCCAGAAATAAGTCGATTATAAATAAATAAATATATAAATAAATAAGTTTTCTTATTGACACATTTAAAAAAATTAAGAAAATGAAAATATAATAAAACCAACAATGTTTTAAAATAATTTGAATTAAAAAAAGGGATACAAAAATGATTTATCTAAATCAAAAAAAGTTACGAAAATAAAATAGAATAAAAGAAAATGATAATTCTAAGAAAATAAAATTAAAGAAATCAACTACAACAAAGGCTAGGGGTCGAACCAAGGACCTGGTGGGAGACAAGAGAAGTCTCAACCACCAGGCTAGGAGCGGTTAGTTGGAGGTTGTATACATTCGCGTATACAAATAGAAAAATCGACGAAACATAAAAAAGAAAGAAAATAATGATGGGCCCGAGATTAACGAAAGGCCCAAAGTGAGGCGGGTCGGTTCATTTCAAACCGGACTCGACTGCTTAAAAACACAAAAACAAAAAAGATTGGAGGTAACCCTAGTTCACGCGGCCGAAAATGTCTCTGCATCACACTAAGGTTTCCTCTCTTCTCAGCACCGCACTCTCTCTCAACCAACAATGGCAGAACGTGACAGCCACGTTTTCGACCGCACCGTGCTCGTGACGGAGGCGTCGATGGAAAAACCCAAGACTCCGACCATTCATGGTCCGTGACTGTAATACCCCAAAATTTACCCTTCACTTTTTCATGGAAAGCATGTGATTATGTTTTACATTTCATTAGCATCATACTAGGTCATACTCATTGCATACTGCATTAGTGACATGGAAATCAGGGTTTGATTGATCACTCCTTAACAGAAGGAGCCCACACAAAGCAAGATTGAGAATTGGACTTCATTTTCCAAGTATACAAGTCTCAAGGGTCTCAAGGTGGTCCAGGTATCTTATTATGGTCTACAGTTCATCAATGGAGGATTCAGAGCTCCCAGAGTGTGCATCTGGATTTAATCGGAAATTAGGGTTTCATGGCTACCCGCAACAGGCAATGTTTGGTTGGAAGTAGAGGGGCTCATCCATGGCATGATCATAGAGGTATCTTGGCCTAGGAAGATTCATAATTATCTCAGAAAGATCCATTGGCAAGCAGTGCAATCAGTTCCGGATCAATTTTGCCCTAAACTAGGGTTTGGTATAAAATCAGTTTATTTCTGATTCTTTGGGTGAAACTCTTTTCCGTGGCCCTCCATATGTCCACAAGGGTCTACATACAAAAAATCAGCTCTTTATTTGAGCTAGAAGTGCTTCAATTGATCAATGGAATCGGGGATCAGACAGTTTGGGAAAAGTCAATTGTGGGGCCAGAAAAGTCAACTCCTGATATTTTGAGAGTGGAATATGAAAGTCCATGCCTAAGGGAGCCTACATGTGAAGTTTTATCAAGGTTGGATCATGGATTCATCATTTAATCAGAAATTTGAAAAGTTACTTAATTTGGAAATGGTTGACTTTCCATTTAGGGCAAGTTTTCATGATTGTTGCACTCACTTTAAGCCCATTTTCCATCAAGATAAAAGCTCCATTTGAAAATTTCTCCAACATGAAAGTTGTTCCTATTGTTCCAAGCTTTCTAGAGATATAAATTTTTCTCCATTTGGATCAATATTGAGAAAGTTATGCCTAGTCAAAGTGAGACATTTTTTAGGACTCTTAGAAAATTTCTAAGTCTCAAAATCTTCAAAGTTTGTCAAGACTTCTTGGCCAGTTTTCTTGCATTTCAAGGCATCTTTTGAAAATATTTTCTTCATAACAATTGTACCTTGCCATGTCCTCTTTCACATCATTTTGGAATCATCTCATTTGGATCCATGGTTTGAGAGATGCATTCATCTAAAGTGGGCATCATGACTTGAATCTTTAGGCAAATTTTAGGCCAAACTGGCCCAACCATTTTGCAGTTGGTGTGACACGACTTTGAGGCCATTTTTCACCTTCTTCCATTCATCATCTCAACTTGTGCTCAACATGAAAGATGTTAAGCTCCATGAACTCTTTCAACTGTTTGCATTGTCTTGCCAATTGGTCATGTTCTCATCAAGATACATAGTCTCAAAGTCACCCTTTTGGATTGTTTCCAAGCCAAACCAAGTTATGCTGCAGCCAGACCAAACCAACCAGCCCACATTCTTTTCCTCATTTGGCCATGTACTCTTTTGTCCACTCACTTAAGTTTTTCCAAAACAAGAGATTTGCTCATACACCTCACTTTTGCACATTTTGCTCATGAATCAAAACCAAACATTTCTCAGCCCATTAGACACTTTAAACCCATCATATTTAAGCACAAAAACCCTAACCTGAAAGCAAGGTGGCTGTTATTTTCGAGCTAAGCAAGGCAAGGAGCAAAAGATCAGATTTCATTCCTCTTCCATTTCACAAGTTCTTGAAGTTTCAAAGCAGCAACATTCCTTCCATTCCTCCACTATCAAGAAGCAGTGGACTGATTTCCACTAGGTAAGCTTTTTACTCCTTCTTCCATGGACATGTATAACTTCTTATGCTCACCATTATGCTTGTTCATTACTGTTTTCTCATGCCATTGCCATGCTCATCAACATGTTGTGTTCCATGTTAATATTATGCCATGTTTGTTTATGAAGCCCTCAACATGAGGCATTGTCATTAAGTTTGAGTTTGTGTTGTTGAATTTCTGTTGTATCCGTGTTCATATGGTCACCTTATGGTCAATATTTCACAATGTTTGAGCCACCATTTTGCCTAAAATAAGACACCATGATGTTCTACTCATTCCATACTTGAGTTTTGATTTTTATTTCGTGCCATTTGGTGAACCATGGTGTTTGCATTTTGTTGGGGAAGATGAAGAAAATACACTGCATGTTATCGTGTTTTATTATGCATGGCACTAGGGTTTCCATTTTAATGTTAAAGACGATGACGTGGATTTTTAATAACCATCAGATCCTGTGCGCATTGTGTAATCGTGACCATCCATGTTGTTTTTGTCTTTAGTCACTTAAGTACCACCTGACCAATTGACATGCAAGTCACATGAATTATTTTAAATAAATGTTCATTTCATTTAATGTCACGCGCTAAATAATTCTGGTTGGGCTGGGCCCTTTGCTATGCGCTATCCACACCTCCACGCCTGGCCCATCACCAATTCACTTCCACTTTTTATTTTCTTTTTTTTAATTCATTTTATTTTCTGTTTTGTTTTTAATTAATAAAAATATTTTATTTATTCATAAAAATCCCAAAAAATATTTTCTACATTTCTTAGTGTTTTATTTAATTTTATTTAATTTTTATTTTCATATTTATTTAATGTTAATATTTTATTTTAATTAATTATTTCAAGTGGATCGTTTCAATACACTTATTTTTCTTGATTTTATTTTCACGACTTAAAATTATTTTTAGGTTCTGATTTTTGGAATGAGGGTTGACCAATGTCTCATGGTCAACCTGACCTTTTCTTGGAATTTTATTTCTTATTTTAAATTTATTTTAGATTTATTTTTGACCTAGTTTGTTTGGTTGACTTTTCATTTGACTTCTGTTTCATTTTAATTAATTTACATACCAATTTTCATTATTTTTAAAACCTTTTTGGGGGATGATGATTTCTTGTCCCCACCTTACTTATTTTAATTTTTCATAATTTTCTTGATTAATTTACCATTTATTCCACATTTTTTAAGTTGACTTGACTTTTCAGTTGACTTTTCTATGATTGATGTTTGACTTAGGGATTGCTTATAGCAATTGAAGAGATCTTTTGATCCTCCCTTGTTCATCTCATATGCCATGTATTAGAGGCCTTTCATATTGATTTTATTTGATCCTTGCATCAATTCCCGATTAAATTATTCAGTAGACCCTTTATGTGCATCTGTTCATCTGTTTGATTCATCTGTTATCTCTTGCACATTTTCTTTCATCCATGCTTCTATTGTTTGATTGTTTAACATGTTCATACATCCCATGCATTTTTTAATGCTTAATTATTTGATTCTTTGGTTTGATTATACACTGTTTGCTTATCTTATTGATTGATAACGGTTGCCTACTTGTATGATGTATGAGGCATATATGCTTATTGTCTGATTGCCATGAACAATCCCCATTCATAACAAATGTACCCCTCTCCCATGAAGTGTATAATGTTTATTCTTTCATTCTTTATTCATCTGTTAATACAAGAATTAAAACGAACATCCAATAACCATTTCAAAACTAGATCAAAAGCTTGATCCAACGTCGAGTAATCATTTTCGAAACTTAACAGAACCAACACGTATTCATCCATCCTCTTGTAAGTTGATTACTTCATGCATCTCCATTTCTCTTATAAGTCGATTGCTTCATGCATCGCCATCTACCTCTTGTAAGTCGATTGCTTCATGCATCGCCATCTACCCTCACCCGTGGTTCCTCTCTTTGCTCCATTCGTCGACTCTTGTTCCGTTTAGGTAGCACCCATTAGATAGAACCCTTTGTATGATAACATAGGTAGAATTCCCTTATTCTTTCCATGCTAACATTAGGTAGATGTTCCCCTCTGTAAATCCTAACACATAGGTCCACATTGCATGACAACTCTAGGGCAGAGTTTCCCCACTTTTAGACTTTCCGTGCGTCTCCGATCTTGTGGCATGTCAGTCCGTTCTATAGCAAAGAGATAACTGCCTAAGACTCGATTCAGCGAGCTGCGACACCTACTGCTAGGATGTTGAACACATTGCCCACTTTCCTTTGACACAACTGGTGTCCTCTTTTGTAAGTCCATGTTCAGATGGCAATCCTTAACCCCTAGTTAGCCGAACTACGACAACTCTAATTCTCATGTTCAGATGAGATACGTAGGCACGAGATGCGATGTCTTGCCGAGTTTGACTGACAACTAACAACTAATCCTTGTTTTCTTTCGCCCTTGTTGCGATTCTTTTCTCTCGCCCTCGTTGCGATCGAGACCTTCCCTTTCTCTTGCCCTAGTTGCAATCGAGACCCTTGTTCCCGTAGTTAGCTGAGCTATATTTCGCTCTGATTCTCATTCCAGATGAGATACGTAGGCATAAGACGCGATGTCTTAGCGATCACACTTCTCTTTAGCCCATAGGTAGCCGAGCTACGAAGACTCTGATTCTCATACTCAAATGAGATACGTAGGCAGTGGATGCGACATCCTTGCGAGTCATTTTCTTTTGACCCCTCTTTTAGTAAATAGTACCTTAGATAAACACACACCCTTTAGACGAGAATAACAAGAGTGGATCCCGTAGAGTACTACGGATGCGTAGGGGTGCTAATACCTTCCCTTCGCATAACCGACTCCCGAACCCAAGATTTGGTTGCGAGACCTTGTCTTTTCCTTTTCTCTTCAGGTTTTCTTCGATCGTTTCCTTTCCCTCCTTTGGGATAAATAACGAACGGTGGCGACTCTTCTGTCTTCTTTTTTTCGCCGGTTGTTTCGTTTTGTATTTTTTAGGTTGCGACAGTGACGCATACGGTGTCAAAAACGGTAGCCACGACCGCGATTCCATGCTTGCGACGGTGATGTGGATGAAAAGAGCCTGACGGCTCCGACCGTTTACACGCTCGTGACGGCGGACGACCACCTAACACACGATTCTGGCCGTGTCATTCTTCATCAACATCAAATATCAGACAGGGTTCACAAAGCTCGTGAAGAGATACTTGAATCACAACCACAATCAAGCTATTCAAAAAAATGACACCATGCACAGGAATTTACAGCAAATAAAATGTGAAAGACAAAGGATAACTCACTGATGGAAACCGGGTAATCTTTTCCTCTTGCTCTCTGTTATTTTTGCTTCTTCCTCTATGTCCACTGTATGAGTCCAATAACCTTAGATATGTTGCTTCCAATTTTAATGGTTACTGATCGATCACCATTTACACTTAGTTTTCATCATCCATCCAACATTGAATCTTCAAGAATCGGTAACATTTTGTTCTTTATTTTAGTTGATTTCTTAAGTTTATCGCATTTTATAAATTTCTGCTTGTTTTATGTTACATTAGTAGTTCATCTCTTTTTGTCGCATTTTATGCGTTTCTGTGTAGTACTGTTTGGTTTCCAGGTCCAACAATAAGCCCGAAAGATGCGTACCGGAAGAATGGAAGTCAAGGACGTCATGCAAAGCGGAAAAAGACAAGAATAGGGGGCTGACACGGGTTCCCGTGTCAGCTGACACGACCCGTGTCAGCATGTCCAGAAGACAAATGTTGGGATCAAGAATCTAGGGGGTTGACACGGGTGCCCGTGTCAGCTGACACGACCCTTGTCAGCAAGGGCTGAAGTTTTGAAATTTATAGAGAGCCAACACGGACAGTCGTGTCACCTGACACGGCCCATGTTGGCGAACTCGCCCCGTTTGCTGATTTTTAGTGTGTTGACCCCTGTGTACGTCCGGAGAGCAGTCTGGGTATTTCGCGATGTTTTTAGTTGAATGGAAGCTATTTAGTCTGGATTTTAGCATAGAGAGAGGGACTTTTTGATTGTAGAAGAAAATAGACAGAAAGGAGAAGCAAGCTTGCAAGGTGTTTAGAGGATAAGAGATCTTCAAGATCGGAAGAGATTGAAGATCAACCTTCACCCATAAAAAATTATAATGTCTCTAATTTGTAATTTACTGTCTTTGAATATTATAAGAAGCTAAACCCCCCAATGCTAGGGGGTGTCCCTGAATTGCTACTGTATGAATACTTTTTCTATGTTTTTATGATCATCGATGTTTTCTTTATTCAAATTATTATACAATGTTCTTAATGCTTTATTTTATCGGACAAATAAAATTCTGATCCCTGGTTAAGGTTTAGGTCGGACAAACCGCCTTATCGCTAGTTGTATAATAAAACTCCGGTTTAATCACTTAGGAATAAGGATCAAACCGTAGTAGCCGTTAATTCTTGATCAATTACATATTTCGTAACGTCAATTTGAATAACTAAGGAATTATGATTGAAATTGACTGTTAATGGTTTTGTGAAAAATGCTCTGACCCCTTGTCTCTGATTGTTTTGTTCAATTTATATGGGTAGAAATTAGGGTTTAATATGATGCATGATGATGAAGGTGGAATACTGCAGAGGAATCAAATCTGTTAGGTGTATGTTTTTGCTATTTTGGTGAAATTGGGGTTGCTGTACTTTTTGTCTTGCTGAGTTTGTCTCTTTGTGACAATGAAGATTTTACTGTATTTACAAATTACTATACTTTTACTTACTTCCCTCTCTTCTGTTTTTTGAAATTTAAATTTGCTGATTATTACATAAAAATCATGTCTCTTACTTGAAGTTTAACCCTTGTGACATTTTTGACTTGCTACATGACATACTCATTCTCTTGGTGTTAGGTTGATGAACACAAATGGAGATTTCTTGATGCAAAAAGGATTAGTGAAGGACTTGAAGATGAAGAAATGATGTGCTTGGAATTTTGAAGATTTAAATTGTTAGGTCTTAGATACATATCACTTAGGCCTAAGCTCAAAAGTAACAAAACTCAATAGAACATGGTATAACTTGTTCCATTATGTAACTTGTACCTCGACTTTTTGTATAACTTTTAATTGGTTTATTTGCGAAACAAAAGAAAACTTATGGTTCATGATTTGGTGGTGGAATGTGAATGGATGCATGAATGAATACAAATGTAGATCCCTTTTTTTAAACTCTTATCAACCTTTTTCAACAAAACTTAGATCAATCATGAATTAAAACTAAGTTCTAAAGGAAATTGGACCTTTTTATAATCTTTCTCAAAAATAGAATAAAAACATGACTAAAAATGAAAAACTACATTTATTTATTTAAAATCCACATTCCAAACAAAAGTCAAACGATAAGACTTTACTTTTTAAAGGAAATGTGATAATAAATGATCATGGATGGTAAATTAAAATGACATGAGACTTACAAATATTCTCAATTGAATGAAATGGTGTATGAATGAAAGATGTATGTATGATAAGAATGTATGTATTGGTCTTAACAAAGCGACACAACCAAAGATAATTTCTCCTTGATTAATGAATTTTGACTTATGCATGGAAATTGGATCTTAACCAAATGAAATAATCATGGGACATATTGCAGCTGAAACACTCAATAAATTTATGTAAATGAGTGGTTGCAAATTGATAAATACATATGCTTGAAATGTAAATGAATGCCTTTATGCGGGGCAAAATTTAGGGTATGACAGAGTTTTACCAATTTCCAATTGTTTCACTAAAGAAGTGAGCTCGCCAATTCTAGTTTCTAGAGCCTTGTTGAAAAAAGAATCTTGAATCTCATTCACGCCTTTAGTTTTGACCACATAATTGTTTCTAGTTGTGAACTGTTGGGAGTTGAGTGACATGTTCCAATCAAGGATTTGGCAACAGTTGGAGTCTTATCAAAAAATGCTCCACCACTAGCAGCATCTAAAATGTTTTTGTCCATTGATATAAAACCTTCATAGAAGTACTAAATAAGCAATTTCTCGATGATTTGGTGTTGAGGACAACTAGACAGTAACTGTTTGAATCTCTCCCAATACTCAACCAATGATTCATTTCCCTATCTAATACCATATATTTTCTTTCTGATTGATTCAGCTCTAGAGGAGGGAAAGTATCTTTCTAGGAACACTTTCTTTAAATCATTCCATGTTGTAATAGAATCTGGATCAAGATAGTACAACCAGTATTTTGCAGCACCCTGTAGTGAGAATGAAAATGCTCTGAGCTTGATATGATATTCTATTATTCCTTTAGGTCTCAAAGGTGTAGAACAAACAACCTGGAATTTCCTTTAGATGCTTATGCGGATCCTCACCTGCAAGACCATTAAACCTTGGCAACAAGTGTATTAAACAAGATTTCAATTCAAAAGGAACGATGACATCAGCATATTCGATACATAAACCATTATAATTAACATCAAGAGCATCAAGCTCTCTTAATTTCCTTTCTTCAACCATGTTATTATCAAAAGCAAGTTCATAATCAAATAAGTTATGCACAGACAAAGAATTAGAATCGCTAACAAGTGGAGAACTAGTGCTAGCCTGATTTGCTCTACGGCGTGTGTGCAATGTTTTTTCAGCTTCAGGATCAAAATCAAACAAGTCAGAAGAACCAGACAAAGTAGCCTGAACTAATTTAACAATGCAGCAACAAATGTGAAAATGCCAACAATGTCCCTATAGAGCAAAATAGTTAGAAAACACGAAAAACGATTAATATAAAAAAAAATACAAAAACACTAAATTTAATCTAATGAAGCCAATTAAGAATTTTGAGATTTTTTTTGGATTTTTCTAAAATTATGAAAACAGTAAAAAAAAATCATAAAAAATAGAAAAAATGGTGAATTTGGGGTTTTAAGGGTGGTGTCCCATAACTCTTTCCAAGGGTACATGACTTTGACTCCTGGTTTTTTTCTATTAAATTTGCATGGAAAATTTTCGAAACGGAAACAATTTTTCTAAAACCATGTTTTCGGACTGGTTTTTATAGATACATGTGAATCGGCCAAAACACCAAGAGTCCCCCGGCAACGACGCCAATTTGATATGCTGTCGCATACAGGTCAAAAACGAGTTTAGAAAAAATGTAGTAAATGGGAAGTGACACTCGAGTCGTATCACAAGGACTCTTGATCAACTTAACCAACTGATGGGAACAAAATGGGGGTTTTGATTTTCGATTATATTATTGAATAATAGAAACTGATTACGAATATGATAAACATACTGATCTACTGTTTCGATTTCCTAACTTATCATTGGTTAATATAATTTTCACGCCCTAAGTGGATTCTAATCCCTTTTTGAATATAACATCAACCAACAAGCATAATTGACATTATGCGATTTACACTCCTATTTTCGGAGTTAAGCAAACAAAATAAAGATTGAACGAATTAACATAAAAGCTATGGTAACACGCGATGAAGATTAGTGAATGTAAATCAATCAAAATTAATCAACACATAATTTATAGAACTCGAATAAAGCATACAAGACAAAACATAAAATTGAAAGGGAAAGAAAATTTGATTGAAAATTATAAAATCTCAAAGTATCGGCAAAAACCAAATACAACAGATCAACCGTGTGAACTTTAGTTCTCCATGAAATCGGTATCCTAGCCTCTAATTTTCGTGCATGCAGAATAGGGTTACTGTAGTAGAAAATTAGAGGCCCGAATTTCCCTTTTCTGCTATAGTAACCCTATTATGAAGATAAACTTATGTCCATAATGAGTTGATATCTTTACAAAATCCCATGTTGAAGATAGATTCGTTTTCATTATGAAAATGGACTTATGTCCAGAATGAAAAAAAAGTGTATCTCAGAATGTTTAATTTTCATAATGATTAAATGAGACTCTAGGATTTTTGATTTTGAACAATGAGTCATCTGAAGTGAGAAGGTTTCATGGTTCAGAAGTGTCCAGTAAAAACCTCTTTGTAAACGTTCTACCTTTTGGATATTGAATAGTTTCTATATTAATTAGCTATTAACCAACCTAGGTTTGTGGATCAGATTAAAGACATATGTCTTCAACTGAACCTAAGACCTCAAAGTCAAATGTTCTGAAGAAGATATAACCTAAGACATCCAGTTACAAAGGTCCAGAACATGAGAATAAAGCTCATTTAAGACAACAAACTTTTAAATCTGAATTCTTGAATAATCCAAAGCCTTATTATAAAGCAAATGCTCAAAATAAGTGGAAGCCCGGTAAAACTAAGCTCATAGAACCCATACAAGTATGGGTGCCAAAGTGAAATTATTGTTGCTGCAGATATGTTAAAATGGAAAATCAAAGCAATAATCTCAGCTCAGGACAACACATGCTTACATCTTATAGCAACAGAAAAATCTATCTTCCAAATCCAAATAATTGTGTTGAGCCATTTTAATTGTTTGTATAAGTTTGACTTGTGTTGTTGGGCCTTGGTCAAGGTTGATTTGACTTTGTTAGGTTAAGATCATTGGATTTAGGGGATTGATGGAATGTACATTCTATCTCCCAATATGAATTAATGATCTTAATTTGGTAAAAGTCCTCCTTTATCCAATTTGAGGTTTGATCTATTCCCCTCCCTCTTCATCTAATTCCCCTTCTTTATGCATCCATTTCATTTGGCCTATGATATCTCAAGGTCGTAAGGCTAGTTGATTGTAAAACCAACATAAGTATGGATGAGATTAGGCCACATCTTTTGCATATTCTTTTTGTGTGTGGTATGTTTCATGAGCATAGTCCATTATACTATGTCTCTAACATGCATTAACACCAAAATTCTATTGCACGACCTCAAATAGTTGTGACTTCTACATAAGTCCAATTACGATTGCTTAACATAGCGCTAAATTTTTGACACAAAAAGGCATAAAATTCTAGTTATGAGACTGTAAGTCTCCCCTCTTTCATGGTATTGTGTGGAAACTTGACCTTTTTTCCTTCCTTTGGAAGATGTCTTGGTTTAAGGATCCATGCTTGTGATAAGTGGGTTGAGTGTTCTCTAAAGAATGACTTAAAAAATAAAAAAACAAAAGCAATACTAACTTCTAATTCATTAACAACTAACATTTATTTCAAGTCATTTACTTTTAATGCCCTTTAACTTTAAGCTCTATTCATTTGTCATTATTCATACCATTCTAATTGTTTACATTAATGCCATTTTCACTTTGTCCACTTGGACCATATTGTGTGATATATCTTATTTGTGCATATTTTGTTTGCTTGTGTGGTCTTTGACCATAAATGTACATAATAAGAACAAAAACCCTAAAAAACTATTGTGTGGACTGTTGGTTTGATCTTGGATAACTGGACTTAGAATTTAGACAACATCCTTATGCAAAAGGACTTGGCCAATGCCAATTTTTTATGTAACCAAGTGCTTGCAATTTGAAACTTCATATGATACATCATTGAAGATCCATCTGAGTTCACCTGTCACATGATCACTGTGAAGTTGTTGTTTTGAACCTGTGACTTGTGGAATTCATCTGCTACATAGGCCAGTTTGAAGAAGATTATGGAATGGATAAAGCTTGGATGTGGCTATCTTTATTTGATGCCCTGCTCTTCAATTTAATATGTTATGCATTGTTTATTGCTTGATTCTAATGTCCAAGGGAACTTGGGTTTCTATATGGCATTCTTGCCTATTGGATTGTAGTCCATTGGTCAGATCTTTTCAACTCTTAACTTTTAAATTTATGCTTAGGATTAGTCTCTTCATCTCCTCCCCATCTCTTTAATTTCAAAATCTCTCTCTCCTTTTAAAAACTTCTTTTCTTGTGCTAGTCTCTTTTAACTTAGACTCTTTGCAAATTAGAAACTTTGGCCTTATGCCATTGCATTTTAGAACTTCTTTTTTTAAATAAAACTTGTAAATATACTTAACTATACTTAACTATATAAGACATAAAACATAAAATTGAAAGGGAAAGGAAATTTGATCAAAAATTATAAAATCTCAAAGTATCGGCAGAAACCAAATACAACAGATTAATCGTGTGAACTTTAGTTTTCCATGAAATTGGTATCCTAGCCTCTAATTTTCGTGGATGCAGAATAGGGTTACTGTAGCAGAAAATTAGAGGCCCGAATTTCCCTTTTCTGCTATAGTAACCCTATTATGAAGATAAACTTATGTCCATAATGAGTTGATATCTTTACAAAATCCCATGCTGAAGATAGATTTGTTTTCATTATGAAAATGGACTTATGTCCAGATTGAAACAAAATGTGTATCTCAAAATGTTTAATTTATCACAATGATTAAATGAGACTCTGGGATTTTTGACTCTGAACAATGAGTCATCTAAAGTGAGAAGGTTTCATGGTTCAGAAGTGTCCAGTAAGAACCTCTTTGTAAACATTCTACCTTTTGGATATTGAATAGTTTCTATATTAATTAGCTATTAATCAACCTAGGTTTGTGGATCAGATTAAAGACATATGTCTTCAACTGAACCTAAGACCTCAAAGTCAAATGTTCTGAAGAAGATATAACCTAAGACATCCAGTTACAAAGTTTTGAAAGGTCCAGAACATGAGAATAAAGCTCATTTAAGACAACAGACTTTTAAATCTAAATTCTTGAATAATCCAAGGCCTTATTATAAAGCAAATGCTCAAAATAAGTGGAAGCCCGGTAAAATTAACCTCATAGAACCCATACAAGTATGAGTGCCAAAGTGAAATTATTATTGCTGCAGATATGTTAAAATGGAAAAACAAAGCAATAATCTCAGTTCAGGAGAACACATGCTTACATCTTATAGCAACAGAAAAACCTATGTTCCAAATCCTAACTCAGAAGAAGGAAGAAAATGCGGAGTGTGAAAGAAATCGGTAAGAAAAGATCACGGGTACTAGGAGGATTGAAACTGATCAATCAAAAACTGGTACTTCAAATGCTTAATCAATCCATGAAGTTTATCCAGTTGATATGGGGTATGAAAAGACTCTTAATGGTTATCAGAAGAGCATTGTTGGAACAATGTAGTTCCTTAAGAACAATCTCAATAGGATATCACACAAAGAAAAGTACTACTATCTCTTTGTTTTTATTCAATAGTTTCTAATTCTGATATTCAAATATCAATCTGAGGAGCTTCATATTTATGAAAGTAAAATTACACTTCACTATGATAATACTACTTCTATCAGAATTGCAAATAATTTTATTCTATATCCGAGTCAAGCATCTTAAAAATCTTTTAAAATTTGTACCGACATTTGATTGAAGAAGCAAAGTCTGGTGATGCTTAGAAACTACTATGATAAGAAGCTCTGAACCAACTTCTAGAGAAAATTGTAAATAGAGAGAGTAATTGAGGGCGAGAAATTGCATTAACATTGATAACAATACCTCCAAAGTATTCAAACGGTTACAAGTGGATTGGGATACAAACAACAAATAAAAATAACATAAAACAAAAAAATCTTGTACATGTAAACGGTTACACTAGACCTGTAACATTTTACAGCGGTTACATAACAGAAAAATGCTAATAGTGGTAACCAGTTACACCCTATACAAAATCACTTATTTTTAGTTTATTTGACTTATTCTCACAAGTGGGTTTAGACATTTGAATTTTGTGATAGTAATTTCATGTAAAGAAGAATAAAGAATAAGATTTACCCTTAATAATTTCATTGTATTTATAAATGCACAAGTAGATGTATATAATATACATTGATAAATGTAGCTAATAGCAGATAAATGCATAGTCATTCACATTTTAGCTTGATTTACATAAATATCAAGTCAGGAACTTAAGCAGTGGGGTAAGATGCTTGCATTGCAATGCCACATAGTCCTTCAGCAGCATCGACTCCCCTTTGCATCCTAATGTATCCTTCTTCTCCCCAATCAGCTCCCCATGAGTTAAATGTGAGAAAGATTTGTGGTGCTTATACTTAATAATCTTTCTGGTATTTATACTTTAGAAATTGAATAGTAACATTCTTTCTAGTTTTTAACTTAAGCTTAAAACAAATTTATATTAAATAAGTAGTTACGTATTCGGGAGAATTTTTTGAATGAGACCTTTGTTTGAATAGGTTGGTGATATCTACAAATTTTATGTCAAGGGGGCTAAAAGACTGATCCAAACGACACTTTGTGCGTTGCAATTATTTAGGATATAAAAATAAAGGTTTGACAATCACCCATTTGCGCATGAACGGTCGTTTGTTTTTGAGAAAATAGTTTGAAAATGAACAGGTATCTACTTGAAGTCTTTCGTTGTAATAACTATAAACCAATAAGCCCAATGGAAAAATGGATTGTCTTAATCAAGAAGAAGAAGACCAACAACACGAGTGAAGCAATTAATTTCGTTCGGAGACGTATCTCCGGATGCACCTAAATCATATAAGTCCTTCGTAATTTGGCCGCACATTTCATATTTTTCAAAAATGGATCCAGAGATACATCTTCCAATATTATTTGGATGTATCCGGAGATGGATATCCGTAACACCTCATGAATTCTTTCTTAGCCGCTACATTGTCCTAAATTTGATAATTTTTTAGGTCAAACATATTTTAGATCATTTAAGGCCATAATTTAGAAGGAAAACACAAAAATTAATTGCTTCAATTATACTATACAATTATGAAAAGAGACATACAATTATCATAACGTACCAACCATACATAATTTGTTCCCAAAATACAAAAAAAAAAAATACAACCAAACATAAACTACTGGGTATGTCTAATTCCCCGACTTCTCATCCGTCTATACTGCAAGGCATTCCTTGTCTTGACAATCATGTCTTCTACGAGGGTCAACTGAGGACTACCTTCCTAAAAAAATCCAGACTCTATGTTTGATCTCCTCATATCCACAAAATGCCGACAAACCACCGCGATGTCCTCGATGTCGTCATCCCTAACCTATAGTTTCTTCGGATTCAGAAGAGAAGGATAACATGGCAGCACCACAACCCCCCGCTATGGGGGACTATTGCAAACAGACTGATGAAGGACAGGTTTCTAGAGGGTTTGTACCAGAAGACCCTTCTAACTTTGATATTAAGAATTTTGTGCTTTCAGGTCTAACAGACAATCCATTCGACGGGAACGCTATCAGAGATCCACAGGCTCATCTTGCACGCTTATACGAAACAACTTTAATGTGCAAACCTGATGGTGTCTCAAACAACCAAGTAAGGTTACAGTTGTTTGGTTTCTCACTCATTGGAAGGACTAAAGATTGGTTATTATTCCTTCCAAAAGGAACATTTGAACATGGAAGGAGCTAGAGGATAAGTTCTTTGAACGGTTTTTTACCAATAGCCAGTTTACTGAGAGGAGAGTTGAGATTGTCAATTTTGAGAAACAAGACTCTGAGTCACTATATGACTCCTGGGAGAGATTCAAGTTACTACTAAATCAGGATCGCAACCAAATCAGAGTCAAAATGACAATGATTATGGTCGTCGCAACCAAATCAGGGTTCGGGAGTCGATTATGCAAGGGGAAGGTATTAGCACCCCTCACGTCCGTTGTACTCAACGGGAACCATTAGGTTAGTTGTGTGCGTTAGTGTTAGTTTAAATCTTAGGCTTTAAGTTATTAGATGGGAAAGAAAGAATAGAAGAGAGGAGAATGTTTTTGGATTTTTGACGAAGGACTAAACCTAAGTTTTTTATTAGTGGGCCTGACAAGATTTACAAATCCTGCTCCTACGTATCTCAACAGAGAAATCAAGGCTTACGTAGTTCTGGGTAGAAAATGTTTGTTTGTTGGTCGATTTTAGCGAAAACTACTTTGTGTCAAATCGATGAAAACATTGTTGGACTACCCAAAACAGATGGAAAAACATTGCATTGCATTGTTTTGAAACAAAGTACCTTTCGTTTGAGAAAAGGTTTAAGAGGGTCAATCGCACGGCGGTGAGAAAAGAAAATGATTGGTTTGATGTGTTTTGAGTAATGGCGAGAACTTGGATGAGCGAGATATCCATCTCGAGTCTTAGTCTCAGGAATGCGTGGTATCCACCACGTTCCGTTTCCATCTTATTTACAAAAATGTTTAATAAGAATTAAGTGTTTTTGAGGTTTGATTGAGAAAGGGTATGAAGAAACCGCATTGATAATTTTGGACGATGGCGAGAGCTAAGATAGGCGAGGCATCCACCTCGAATCTTAATCCCAGGAGTGCGTGGTATCCACCACGTTCCATTTCCATCTTTATTGAAAAGTGATTAGATAGGAATTAAGTATTTTGAGTTTTGTTGTGAAAATGACTTGACATTGGATCAAGCATTGATGGACGTTTAAGAGAAATATTTGAATGAGTGTTTGAGAGAAACAAAATAGATAAATTTGGATGATGGCGAGAACTAAGATAGGCGAGACATCCATCTCGAACCCTAGCCTCAGGAGTGCGTGATATCCACCACGTTCCATTTCCACCTTTATTGAAAAAGGTCTCAATTATGAATTAATATTTTTTGAGTTTTTATTATGAAAAATGGCTTGACGTTGGATCAAGCATTTGATGAAGGTTTGGAAGGAATGGAATAGAATGGGAGGAAGAAATGGATTGATTTGTTTATTGAGAAAATACTCGACGTTGGATCGAGTCTTATTTTTTATCTTTTGGAAATGGTTGATTTTATTCTTGTGTTAGTAGCTAACTAAACAATCAAACAAATAAAGAAATGAAAAGCAGTAAAATTATTACACATCGGGGGAGTGGGGTACATTTTGTCAAATGGGGATTCAAAGTACTGCAATAATTAAATCGGGCCCAAACAACAAATAATGCAATGTATGAGTGTAAGTGCAAGAGAATTGTCTCATTGTAAGAAGGCCCAAGAGTAAGCCATGTGAAGAAAATAACACAACAAGTTATATTTACAACACACTTAAACATTAAATCGAAAGAAATAACATCGGGACGTGCACGGATAAAAATCGGGATGCGAGGATGCGAATCAAAGTCGCATAACGCAATGACGTGCAAGGCAGATGAAAATTGAAAAGCAAACAAGAAATCTAGATAATGTGCTCAAAGTCGGTTTGCGCATATTGACAATAATTGAAATGTCATATGTGATTAATCAAAACACGGCGAAATACTATCGATGTATCGATAAAAATAATCATGGATAAACAACATGGGAATTGTTGAATCCATAAATTAAATCGATGTTTAACAATTAAAATAAATAAAAGGGGTAAAAATTTTAAAAATGAGTATAAGAGCAATTAGGTTAAGACATAAACATGAAAAAGTAACAAGCAAATGCTAAGAAAAAAACAAAATGCCATAAGTGGGAATCAAACCCAACACTAAGAAGGAGATGAGCTAACTCCATCTCCACTCGGCCATGACTTGTCTACTGTTAGACTTGCAGTGGCCCAAACATATAAACAAAGAATTAAAATGAATAAATAGAAATAAAATAAAATACCAAATAACACAAGGCCAGCATGGGGCGAGCATTTGGGCCCGAAGGCACCTCCAACCATTCCTGGTACCGTTTTGGGTCGTCTGTGTTTGGTTCAGAGAAGGCCCGTTCCATTTTTATATCGGCCCATATATGAAGCCACCTAGGGAGATGAAGAGTCAATACTCTAGCCTCCATATTAACGGGAATGAACCTAGGGAAGTGCCGTCATAATGGCTAGCCAACAACAATGAATGACAAGTGGCAGAAACGAACAGCCAAATGTGTTGGGATAGTGAAATCTGGTATGTGTATCATTTTAAACGGAAAGGTTTTTTTTAATAGCAAAAAAGGAAATCAGCATGAGAAATTGGAAAAATCGAAAGGGGAAAGACCATAAACTACTCGTATCCTTTCCTAAAACAACAAAATATTTTTTTTTTTCTTTAAAGGAACGATTTCTAAAGGAAATCCAAAAACCGAAGCTAACACAAATTCCTCTCCTTCTTCATTCACAATCAAGAAGAGACTAGGATAAAAACTCACCAGTTGCGACGAGATTGACGAGACTGGAAAGATAACGTGGAATCCTTACTCCCGATGCTCTTCTTCGTCGTCTCGAATTCGGACGCGCGTTCGCCGACTCTACTTTCAGTATCAGCTTGGTCCAAACGGTTAAGGTGAATCTCCTCTTTCTTTTCGTTAAGGTTTTTGTGTTCTCCTCGCCGTCTTCAAAAAAT